>NC_134846.1:89302570-89515070 GCF_965363235.1 Mytilus galloprovincialis
ATGTTTTATCATCTCCTATTCCAGGATTTCTAATACATTAACCTAACTGTTTGTGTTGTACATGTGCATATGTATGTAATCAGTATCTTCCATAGATTCAATTTTCAAAAGTTAAAAGGGTGAAAATTAATTCCTTTTATGTGTATCCATGGCAACATTCTGCATTTATTTACCATAAAATATTGCAAAAAGGGGGGGTGAACATGTCATATATCCCCCCAAAATTTGGATCAAACTAGAATTTCAATGCCTTTGAGTGATACCTTTTTAGAAACTGTTTTCTTAAATCTTCCTAATGATCAAATAAAAAATGGGTGTCTTTCGCCTCATTTTTTCGTAAAATCCAATCACAAAGTTCGTGCGATAAAAGTTGGAAAAAAACATTACAATAATTGCCTGACCAATGTATGGTATGGACATGCAAATACGGACTGTCATACAGAAAACAGCCTATATTACATACATTACATAACCTTGATGCTCATATAAACCCAATACAAAGGCTATTTTAATACTCAGCTATCCAAAAATGAATTTTATTGCACACTAGCTCTCATATTTAAAAAAACCACAGGGGCCAAAATGCGAAACTACACACCTAACTGTGGAGTGCTACCTTAAGGTGAAATTTTTCCCCTCCTGTCTCAACTTTTTTTTATGTTTTCTGTGTTCTACTAGTTGTTACGATGAAAATGGTACCTTAGTTTTTAAAATTGGTTCAGTAATAAAGATTTTATGAAGGTTAGCAGTTGGTGTTGAAACGCGACAAAAAGTGATTTAAAAATAAATGCTGGATCATAGTGAAAAACTTCAAGTCTGTCTCATTTTTGGGGTAAATTTCTAAAACTTTTCCCTTTTTTTTATTTGAAATTATAAAATTACCTTAAAAGAGGACAAATTGTACAAGTTTTAGGTGTTTGAAAGCACTTATAGGTAATTTTTGCTGTAAATAGCATACCTAACCTTGGTTTAGAAGCTCTCAAGCAGGGTATAAATTTCTAACAGTACTGGCATCATTAAATTTAATTAATGCCAAATTATGATATAAAATCCTGCTAAAAATGTTTATTTGACTTATTCGCATTCAAAAATATAAAGCGATACATTCTGAGATTATCATATAAAGCGCAATCTTTGGTTACAAGGGCAAAGCTTACGGAGTACAAATTTAAGACCGCAACATGTCTAAGTGTCAAAATGTGTATATTTGGTTGCTAAGGACAGTAAACAATAAAATTAACATAAATTGCATTCCTAGCAGTTTTTTTACCTTCAGAACTAAAACAAGAACATAAAAGACTAAAGATTGGTGGTCAATTTTAACTTAAAAAGTGCATTTCTGTGCTTTCTGATGTGCCATAAGGTAGCACTCCACAGTTAGAAAATAAAATTAAAAATGAGCCCCAAAATGTTTTATCATCTCCTATTCCAGGATTTCTAATACATTAACCTAACTGTTTGTGTTGTACATGTGCATATGTATGTAATCAGTATCTTCCATAGATTCAATTTTCAAAAGTTAAAAGGGTGAAAATTAATTCCTTTTATGTGTATCCATGGCAACATTCTGCATTTATTTACCATAAAATATTGCAAAAAGGGGGGGTGAACATGTCATATATCCCCCCAAAATTTGGATCAAACTAGAATTTCAATGCCTTTGAGTGATACCTTTTTAGAAACTGTTTTCTTAAATCTTCCTAATGATCAAATAAAAAATGGGTGTCTTTCGCCTCATTTTTTCGTAAAATCCAATCACAAAGTTCGTGCGATAAAAGTTGGAAAAAAACATTACAATAATTGCCTGACCAATGTATGGTATGGACATGCAAATACGGACTGTCATACAGAAAACAGCCTATATTACATACATTACATAACCTTGATGCTCATATAAACCCAATACAAAGGCTATTTTAATACTCAGCTATCCAAAAATGAATTTTATTGCACACTAGCTCTCATATTTAAAAAAACCACAGGGGCCAAAATGCGAAACTACACACCTAACTGTGGAGTGCTACCTTAAGGTGAAATTTTTCCCCTCCTGTCTCAACTTTTTTTTATGTTTTCTGTGTTCTACTAGTTGTTACGATGAAAATGGTACCTTAGTTTTTAAAATTGGTTCAGTAATAAAGATTTTATGAAGGTTAGCAGTTGGTGTTGAAACGCGACAAAAAGTGATTTAAAAATAAATGCTGGATCATAGTGAAAAACTTCAAGTCTGTCTCATTTTTGGGGTAAATTTCTAAAACTTTTCCCTTTTTTTTATTTGAAATTATAAAATTACCTTAAAAGAGGACAAATTGTACAAGTTTTAGGTGTTTGAAAGCACTTATAGGTAATTTTTGCTGTAAATAGCATACCTAACCTTGGTTTAGAAGCTCTCAAGCAGGGTATAAATTTCTAACAGTACTGGCATCATTAAATTTAATTAATGCCAAATTATGATATAAAATCCTGCTAAAAATGTTTATTTGACTTATTCGCATTCAAAAATATAAAGCGATACATTCTGAGATTATCATATAAAGCGCAATCTTTGGTTACAAGGGCAAAGCTTACGGAGTACAAATTTAAGACCGCAACATGTCTAAGTGTCAAAATGTGTATATTTGGTTGCTAAGGACAGTAAACAATAAAATTAACATAAATTGCATTCCTAGCAGTTTTTTTACCTTCAGAACTAAAACAAGAACATAAAAGACTAAAGATTGGTGGTCAATTTTAACTTAAAAAGTGCATTTCTGTGCTTTCTGATGTGCCATAAGGTAGCACTCCACAGTTAGAAAATAAAATTAAAAATGAGCCCCAAAATGTTTTATCATCTCCTATTCCAGGATTTCTAATACATTAACCTAACTGTTTGTGTTGTACATGTGCATATGTATGTAATCAGTATCTTCCATAGATTCAATTTTCAAAAGTTAAAAGGGTGAAAATTAATTCCTTTTATGTGTATCCATGGCAACATTCTGCATTTATTTACCATAAAATATTGCAAAAAGGGGGGGTGAACATGTCATATATCCCCCCAAAATTTGGATCAAACTAGAATTTCAATGCCTTTGAGTGATACCTTTTTAGAAACTGTTTTCTTAAATCTTCCTAATGATCAAATAAAAAATGGGTGTCTTTCGCCTCATTTTTTCGTAAAATCCAATCACAAAGTTCGTGCGATAAAAGTTGGAAAAAAACATTACAATAATTGCCTGACCAATGTATGGTATGGACATGCAAATACGGACTGTCATACAGAAAACAGCCTATATTACATACATTACATAACCTTGATGCTCATATAAACCCAATACAAAGGCTATTTTAATACTCAGCTATCCAAAAATGAATTTTATTGCACACTAGCTCTCATATTTAAAAAAACCACAGGGGCCAAAATGCGAAACTACACACCTAACTGTGGAGTGCTACCTTAAGGTGAAATTTTTCCCCTCCTGTCTCAACTTTTTTTTATGTTTTCTGTGTTCTACTAGTTGTTACGATGAAAATGGTACCTTAGTTTTTAAAATTGGTTCAGTAATAAAGATTTTATGAAGGTTAGCAGTTGGTGTTGAAACGCGACAAAAAGTGATTTAAAAATAAATGCTGGATCATAGTGAAAAACTTCAAGTCTGTCTCATTTTTGGGGTAAATTTCTAAAACTTTTCCCTTTTTTTTATTTGAAATTATAAAATTACCTTAAAAGAGGACAAATTGTACAAGTTTTAGGTGTTTGAAAGCACTTATAGGTAATTTTTGCTGTAAATAGCATACCTAACCTTGGTTTAGAAGCTCTCAAGCAGGGTATAAATTTCTAACAGTACTGGCATCATTAAATTTAATTAATGCCAAATTATGATATAAAATCCTGCTAAAAATGTTTATTTGACTTATTCGCATTCAAAAATATAAAGCGATACATTCTGAGATTATCATATAAAGCGCAATCTTTGGTTACAAGGGCAAAGCTTACGGAGTACAAATTTAAGACCGCAACATGTCTAAGTGTCAAAATGTGTATATTTGGTTGCTAAGGACAGTAAACAATAAAATTAACATAAATTGCATTCCTAGCAGTTTTTTTACCTTCAGAACTAAAACAAGAACATAAAAGACTAAAGATTGGTGGTCAATTTTAACTTAAAAAGTGCATTTCTGTGCTTTCTGATGTGCCATAAGGTAGCACTCCACAGTTAGAAAATAAAATTAAAAATGAGCCCCAAAATGTTTTATCATCTCCTATTCCAGGATTTCTAATACATTAACCTAACTGTTTGTGTTGTACATGTGCATATGTATGTAATCAGTATCTTCCATAGATTCAATTTTCAAAAGTTAAAAGGGTGAAAATTAATTCCTTTTATGTGTATCCATGGCAACATTCTGCATTTATTTACCATAAAATATTGCAAAAAGGGGGGGTGAACATGTCATATATCCCCCCAAAATTTGGATCAAACTAGAATTTCAATGCCTTTGAGTGATACCTTTTTAGAAACTGTTTTCTTAAATCTTCCTAATGATCAAATAAAAAATGGGTGTCTTTCGCCTCATTTTTTCGTAAAATCCAATCACAAAGTTCGTGCGATAAAAGTTGGAAAAAAACATTACAATAATTGCCTGACCAATGTATGGTATGGACATGCAAATACGGACTGTCATACAGAAAACAGCCTATATTACATACATTACATAACCTTGATGCTCATATAAACCCAATACAAAGGCTATTTTAATACTCAGCTATCCAAAAATGAATTTTATTGCACACTAGCTCTCATATTTAAAAAAACCACAGGGGCCAAAATGCGAAACTACACACCTAACTGTGGAGTGCTACCTTAAGGTGAAATTTTTCCCCTCCTGTCTCAACTTTTTTTTATGTTTTCTGTGTTCTACTAGTTGTTACGATGAAAATGGTACCTTAGTTTTTAAAATTGGTTCAGTAATAAAGATTTTATGAAGGTTAGCAGTTGGTGTTGAAACGCGACAAAAAGTGATTTAAAAATAAATGCTGGATCATAGTGAAAAACTTCAAGTCTGTCTCATTTTTGGGGTAAATTTCTAAAACTTTTCCCTTTTTTTTATTTGAAATTATAAAATTACCTTAAAAGAGGACAAATTGTACAAGTTTTAGGTGTTTGAAAGCACTTATAGGTAATTTTTGCTGTAAATAGCATACCTAACCTTGGTTTAGAAGCTCTCAAGCAGGGTATAAATTTCTAACAGTACTGGCATCATTAAATTTAATTAATGCCAAATTATGATATAAAATCCTGCTAAAAATGTTTATTTGACTTATTCGCATTCAAAAATATAAAGCGATACATTCTGAGATTATCATATAAAGCGCAATCTTTGGTTACAAGGGCAAAGCTTACGGAGTACAAATTTAAGACCGCAACATGTCTAAGTGTCAAAATGTGTATATTTGGTTGCTAAGGACAGTAAACAATAAAATTAACATAAATTGCATTCCTAGCAGTTTTTTTACCTTCAGAACTAAAACAAGAACATAAAAGACTAAAGATTGGTGGTCAATTTTAACTTAAAAAGTGCATTTCTGTGCTTTCTGATGTGCTATAAGGTAGCACTCCACAGTTAGAAAATAAAATTAAAAATGAGCCCCAAAATGTTTTATCATCTCCTATTCCAGGATTTCTAATACATTAACCTAACTGTTTGTGTTGTACATGTGCATATGTATGTAATCAGTATCTTCCATAGATTCAATTTTCAAAAGTTAAAAGGGTGAAAATTAATTCCTTTTATGTGTATCCATGGCAACATTCTGCATTTATTTACCATAAAATATTGCAAAAAGGGGGGGTGAACATGTCATATATCCCCCCAAAATTTGGATCAAACTAGAATTTCAATGCCTTTGAGTGATACCTTTTTAGAAACTGTTTTCTTAAATCTTCCTAATGATCAAATAAAAAATGGGTGTCTTTCGCCTCATTTTTTCGTAAAATCCAATCACAAAGTTCGTGCGATAAAAGTTGGAAAAAAACATTACAATAATTGCCTGACCAATGTATGGTATGGACATGCAAATACGGACTGTCATACAGAAAACAGCCTATATTACATACATTACATAACCTTGATGCTCATATAAACCCAATACAAAGGCTATTTTAATACTCAGCTATCCAAAAATGAATTTTATTGCACACTAGCTCTCATATTTAAAAAAACCACAGGGGCCAAAATGCGAAACTACACACCTAACTGTGGAGTGCTACCTTAAGGTGAAATTTTTCCCCTCCTGTCTCAACTTTTTTTTATGTTTTCTGTGTTCTACTAGTTGTTACGATGAAAATGGTACCTTAGTTTTTAAAATTGGTTCAGTAATAAAGATTTTATGAAGGTTAGCAGTTGGTGTTGAAACGCGACAAAAAGTGATTTAAAAATAAATGCTGGATCATAGTGAAAAACTTCAAGTCTGTCTCATTTTTGGGGTAAATTTCTAAAACTTTTCCCTTTTTTTTATTTGAAATTATAAAATTACCTTAAAAGAGGACAAATTGTACAAGTTTTAGGTGTTTGAAAGCACTTATAGGTAATTTTTGCTGTAAATAGCATACCTAACCTTGGTTTAGAAGCTCTCAAGCAGGGTATAAATTTCTAACAGTACTGGCATCATTAAATTTAATTAATGCCAAATTATGATATAAAATCCTGCTAAAAATGTTTATTTGACTTATTCGCATTCAAAAATATAAAGCGATACATTCTGAGATTATCATATAAAGCGCAATCTTTGGTTACAAGGGCAAAGCTTACGGAGTACAAATTTAAGACCGCAACATGTCTAAGTGTCAAAATGTGTATATTTGGTTGCTAAGGACAGTAAACAATAAAATTAACATAAATTGCATTCCTAGCAGTTTTTTTACCTTCAGAACTAAAACAAGAACATAAAAGACTAAAGATTGGTGGTCAATTTTAACTTAAAAAGTGCATTTCTGTGCTTTCTGATGTGCCATAAGGTAGCACTCCACAGTTAGAAAATAAAATTAAAAATGAGCCCCAAAATGTTTTATCATCTCCTATTCCAGGATTTCTAATACATTAACCTAACTGTTTGTGTTGTACATGTGCATATGTATGTAATCAGTATCTTCCATAGATTCAATTTTCAAAAGTTAAAAGGGTGAAAATTAATTCCTTTTATGTGTATCCATGGCAACATTCTGCATTTATTTACCATAAAATATTGCAAAAAGGGGGGGTGAACATGTCATATATCCCCCCAAAATTTGGATCAAACTAGAATTTCAATGCCTTTGAGTGATACCTTTTTAGAAACTGTTTTCTTAAATCTTCCTAATGATCAAATAAAAAATGGGTGTCTTTCGCCTCATTTTTTCGTAAAATCCAATCACAAAGTTCGTGCGATAAAAGTTGGAAAAAAACATTACAATAATTGCCTGACCAATGTATGGTATGGACATGCAAATACGGACTGTCATACAGAAAACAGCCTATATTACATACATTACATAACCTTGATGCTCATATAAACCCAATACAAAGGCTATTTTAATACTCAGCTATCCAAAAATGAATTTTATTGCACACTAGCTCTCATATTTAAAAAAACCACAGGGGCCAAAATGCGAAACTACACACCTAACTGTGGAGTGCTACCTTAAGGTGAAATTTTTCCCCTCCTGTCTCAACTTTTTTTTATGTTTTCTGTGTTCTACTAGTTGTTACGATGAAAATGGTACCTTAGTTTTTAAAATTGGTTCAGTAATAAAGATTTTATGAAGGTTAGCAGTTGGTGTTGAAACGCGACAAAAAGTGATTTAAAAATAAATGCTGGATCATAGTGAAAAACTTCAAGTCTGTCTCATTTTTGGGGTAAATTTCTAAAACTTTTCCCTTTTTTTTATTTGAAATTATAAAATTACCTTAAAAGAGGACAAATTGTACAAGTTTTAGGTGTTTGAAAGCACTTATAGGTAATTTTTGCTGTAAATAGCATACCTAACCTTGGTTTAGAAGCTCTCAAGCAGGGTATAAATTTCTAACAGTACTGGCATCATTAAATTTAATTAATGCCAAATTATGATATAAAATCCTGCTAAAAATGTTTATTTGACTTATTCGCATTCAAAAATATAAAGCGATACATTCTGAGATTATCATATAAAGCGCAATCTTTGGTTACAAGGGCAAAGCTTACGGAGTACAAATTTAAGACCGCAACATGTCTAAGTGTCAAAATGTGTATATTTGGTTGCTAAGGACAGTAAACAATAAAATTAACATAAATTGCATTCCTAGCAGTTTTTTTACCTTCAGAACTAAAACAAGAACATAAAAGACTAAAGATTGGTGGTCAATTTTAACTTAAAAAGTGCATTTCTGTGCTTTCTGATGTGCCATAAGGTAGCACTCCACAGTTAGAAAATAAAATTAAAAATGAGCCCCAAAATGTTTTATCATCTCCTATTCCAGGATTTCTAATACATTAACCTAACTGTTTGTGTTGTACATGTGCATATGTATGTAATCAGTATCTTCCATAGATTCAATTTTCAAAAGTTAAAAGGGTGAAAATTAATTCCTTTTATGTGTATCCATGGCAACATTCTGCATTTATTTACCATAAAATATTGCAAAAAGGGGGGGTGAACATGTCATATATCCCCCCAAAATTTGGATCAAACTAGAATTTCAATGCCTTTGAGTGATACCTTTTTAGAAACTGTTTTCTTAAATCTTCCTAATGATCAAATAAAAAATGGGTGTCTTTCGCCTCATTTTTTCGTAAAATCCAATCACAAAGTTCGTGCGATAAAAGTTGGAAAAAAACATTACAATAATTGCCTGACCAATGTATGGTATGGACATGCAAATACGGACTGTCATACAGAAAACAGCCTATATTACATACATTACATAACCTTGATGCTCATATAAACCCAATACAAAGGCTATTTTAATACTCAGCTATCCAAAAATGAATTTTATTGCACACTAGCTCTCATATTTAAAAAAACCACAGGGGCCAAAATGCGAAACTACACACCTAACTGTGGAGTGCTACCTTAAGGTGAAATTTTTCCCCTCCTGTCTCAACTTTTTTTTATGTTTTCTGTGTTCTACTAGTTGTTACGATGAAAATGGTACCTTAGTTTTTAAAATTGGTTCAGTAATAAAGATTTTATGAAGGTTAGCAGTTGGTGTTGAAACGCGACAAAAAGTGATTTAAAAATAAATGCTGGATCATAGTGAAAAACTTCAAGTCTGTCTCATTTTTGGGGTAAATTTCTAAAACTTTTCCCTTTTTTTTATTTGAAATTATAAAATTACCTTAAAAGAGGACAAATTGTACAAGTTTTAGGTGTTTGAAAGCACTTATAGGTAATTTTTGCTGTAAATAGCATACCTAACCTTGGTTTAGAAGCTCTCAAGCAGGGTATAAATTTCTAACAGTACTGGCATCATTAAATTTAATTAATGCCAAATTATGATATAAAATCCTGCTAAAAATGTTTATTTGACTTATTCGCATTCAAAAATATAAAGCGATACATTCTGAGATTATCATATAAAGCGCAATCTTTGGTTACAAGGGCAAAGCTTACGGAGTACAAATTTAAGACCGCAACATGTCTAAGTGTCAAAATGTGTATATTTGGTTGCTAAGGACAGTAAACAATAAAATTAACATAAATTGCATTCCTAGCAGTTTTTTTACCTTCAGAACTAAAACAAGAACATAAAAGACTAAAGATTGGTGGTCAATTTTAACTTAAAAAGTGCATTTCTGTGCTTTCTGATGTGCCATAAGGTAGCACTCCACAGTTAGAAAATAAAATTAAAAATGAGCCCCAAAATGTTTTATCATCTCCTATTCCAGGATTTCTAATACATTAACCTAACTGTTTGTGTTGTACATGTGCATATGTATGTAATCAGTATCTTCCATAGATTCAATTTTCAAAAGTTAAAAGGGTGAAAATTAATTCCTTTTATGTGTATCCATGGCAACATTCTGCATTTATTTACCATAAAATATTGCAAAAAGGGGGGGTGAACATGTCATATATCCCCCCAAAATTTGGATCAAACTAGAATTTCAATGCCTTTGAGTGATACCTTTTTAGAAACTGTTTTCTTAAATCTTCCTAATGATCAAATAAAAAATGGGTGTCTTTCGCCTCATTTTTTCGTAAAATCCAATCACAAAGTTCGTGCGATAAAAGTTGGAAAAAAACATTACAATAATTGCCTGACCAATGTATGGTATGGACATGCAAATACGGACTGTCATACAGAAAACAGCCTATATTACATACATTACATAACCTTGATGCTCATATAAACCCAATACAAAGGCTATTTTAATACTCAGCTATCCAAAAATGAATTTTATTGCACACTAGCTCTCATATTTAAAAAAACCACAGGGGCCAAAATGCGAAACTACACACCTAACTGTGGAGTGCTACCTTAAGGTGAAATTTTTCCCCTCCTGTCTCAACTTTTTTTTATGTTTTCTGTGTTCTACTAGTTGTTACGATGAAAATGGTACCTTAGTTTTTAAAATTGGTTCAGTAATAAAGATTTTATGAAGGTTAGCAGTTGGTGTTGAAACGCGACAAAAAGTGATTTAAAAATAAATGCTGGATCATAGTGAAAAACTTCAAGTCTGTCTCATTTTTGGGGTAAATTTCTAAAACTTTTCCCTTTTTTTTATTTGAAATTATAAAATTACCTTAAAAGAGGACAAATTGTACAAGTTTTAGGTGTTTGAAAGCACTTATAGGTAATTTTTGCTGTAAATAGCATACCTAACCTTGGTTTAGAAGCTCTCAAGCAGGGTATAAATTTCTAACAGTACTGGCATCATTAAATTTAATTAATGCCAAATTATGATATAAAATCCTGCTAAAAATGTTTATTTGACTTATTCGCATTCAAAAATATAAAGCGATAGATTCTGAGATTATCATATAAAGCGCAATCTTTGGTTACAAGGGCAAAGCTTACGGAGTACAAATTTAAGACCGCAACATGTCTAAGTGTCAAAATGTGTATATTTGGTTGCTAAGGACAGTAAACAATAAAATTAACATAAATTGCATTCCTAGCAGTTTTTTTACCTTCAGAACTAAAACAAGAACATAAAAGACTAAAGATTGGTGGTCAATTTTAACTTAAAAAGTGCATTTCTGTGCTTTCTGATGTGCCATAAGGTAGCACTCCACAGTTAGAAAATAAAATTAAAAATGAGCCCCAAAATGTTTTATCATCTCCTATTCCAGGATTTCTAATACATTAACCTAACTGTTTGTGTTGTACATGTGCATATGTATGTAATCAGTATCTTCCATAGATTCAATTTTCAAAAGTTAAAAGGGTGAAAATTAATTCCTTTTATGTGTATCCATGGCAACATTCTGCATTTATTTACCATAAAATATTGCAAAAAGGGGGGGTGAACATGTCATATATCCCCCCAAAATTTGGATCAAACTAGAATTTCAATGCCTTTGAGTGATACCTTTTTAGAAACTGTTTTCTTAAATCTTCCTAATGATCAAATAAAAAATGGGTGTCTTTCGCCTCATTTTTTCGTAAAATCCAATCACAAAGTTCGTGCGATAAAAGTTGGAAAAAAACATTACAATAATTGCCTGACCAATGTATGGTATGGACATGCAAATACGGACTGTCATACAGAAAACAGCCTATATTACATACATTACATAACCTTGATGCTCATATAAACCCAATACAAAGGCTATTTTAATACTCAGCTATCCAAAAATGAATTTTATTGCACACTAGCTCTCATATTTAAAAAAACCACAGGGGCCAAAATGCGAAACTACACACCTAACTGTGGAGTGCTACCTTAAGGTGAAATTTTTCCCCTCCTGTCTCAACTTTTTTTTATGTTTTCTGTGTTCTACTAGTTGTTACGATGAAAATGGTACCTTAGTTTTTAAAATTGGTTCAGTAATAAAGATTTTATGAAGGTTAGCAGTTGGTGTTGAAACGCGACAAAAAGTGATTTAAAAATAAATGCTGGATCATAGTGAAAAACTTCAAGTCTGTCTCATTTTTGGGGTAAATTTCTAAAACTTTTCCCTTTTTTTTATTTGAAATTATAAAATTACCTTAAAAGAGGACAAATTGTACAAGTTTTAGGTGTTTGAAAGCACTTATAGGTAATTTTTGCTGTAAATAGCATACCTAACCTTGGTTTAGAAGCTCTCAAGCAGGGTATAAATTTCTAACAGTACTGGCATCATTAAATTTAATTAATGCCAAATTATGATATAAAATCCTGCTAAAAATGTTTATTTGACTTATTCGCATTCAAAAATATAAAGCGATACATTCTGAGATTATCATATAAAGCGCAATCTTTGGTTACAAGGGCAAAGCTTACGGAGTACAAATTTAAGACCGCAACATGTCTAAGTGTCAAAATGTGTATATTTGGTTGCTAAGGACAGTAAACAATAAAATTAACATAAATTGCATTCCTAGCAGTTTTTTTACCTTCAGAACTAAAACAAGAACATAAAAGACTAAAGATTGGTGGTCAATTTTAACTTAAAAAGTGCATTTCTGTGCTTTCTGATGTGCCATAAGGTAGCACTCCACAGTTAGAAAATAAAATTAAAAATGAGCCCCAAAATGTTTTATCATCTCCTATTCCAGGATTTCTAATACATTAACCTAACTGTTTGTGTTGTACATGTGCATATGTATGTAATCAGTATCTTCCATAGATTCAATTTTCAAAAGTTAAAAGGGTGAAAATTAATTCCTTTTATGTGTATCCATGGCAACATTCTGCATTTATTTACCATAAAATATTGCAAAAAGGGGGGGTGAACATGTCATATATCCCCCCAAAATTTGGATCAAACTAGAATTTCAATGCCTTTGAGTGATACCTTTTTAGAAACTGTTTTCTTAAATCTTCCTAATGATCAAATAAAAAATGGGTGTCTTTCGCCTCATTTTTTCGTAAAATCCAATCACAAAGTTCGTGCGATAAAAGTTGGAAAAAAACATTACAATAATTGCCTGACCAATGTATGGTATGGACATGCAAATACGGACTGTCATACAGAAAACAGCCTATATTACATACATTACATAACCTTGATGCTCATATAAACCCAATACAAAGGCTATTTTAATACTCAGCTATCCAAAAATGAATTTTATTGCACACTAGCTCTCATATTTAAAAAAACCACAGGGGCCAAAATGCGAAACTACACACCTAACTGTGGAGTGCTACCTTAAGGTGAAATTTTTCCCCTCCTGTCTCAACTTTTTTTTATGTTTTCTGTGTTCTACTAGTTGTTACGATGAAAATGGTACCTTAGTTTTTAAAATTGGTTCAGTAATAAAGATTTTATGAAGGTTAGCAGTTGGTGTTGAAACGCGACAAAAAGTGATTTAAAAATAAATGCTGGATCATAGTGAAAAACTTCAAGTCTGTCTCATTTTTGGGGTAAATTTCTAAAACTTTTCCCTTTTTTTTATTTGAAATTATAAAATTACCTTAAAAGAGGACAAATTGTACAAGTTTTAGGTGTTTGAAAGCACTTATAGGTAATTTTTGCTGTAAATAGCATACCTAACCTTGGTTTAGAAGCTCTCAAGCAGGGTATAAATTTCTAACAGTACTGGCATCATTAAATTTAATTAATGCCAAATTATGATATAAAATCCTGCTAAAAATGTTTATTTGACTTATTCGCATTCAAAAATATAAAGCGATACATTCTGAGATTATCATATAAAGCGCAATCTTTGGTTACAAGGGCAAAGCTTACGGAGTACAAATTTAAGACCGCAACATGTCTAAGTGTCAAAATGTGTATATTTGGTTGCTAAGGACAGTAAACAATAAAATTAACATAAATTGCATTCCTAGCAGTTTTTTTACCTTCAGAACTAAAACAAGAACATAAAAGACTAAAGATTGGTGGTCAATTTTAACTTAAAAAGTGCATTTCTGTGCTTTCTGATGTGCCATAAGGTAGCACTCCACAGTTAGAAAATAAAATTAAAAATGAGCCCCAAAATGTTTTATCATCTCCTATTCCAGGATTTCTAATACATTAACCTAACTGTTTGTGTTGTACATGTGCATATGTATGTAATCAGTATCTTCCATAGATTCAATTTTCAAAAGTTAAAAGGGTGAAAATTAATTCCTTTTATGTGTATCCATGGCAACATTCTGCATTTATTTACCATAAAATATTGCAAAAAGGGGGGGTGAACATGTCATATATCCCCCCAAAATTTGGATCAAACTAGAATTTCAATGCCTTTGAGTGATACCTTTTTAGAAACTGTTTTCTTAAATCTTCCTAATGATCAAATAAAAAATGGGTGTCTTTCGCCTCATTTTTTCGTAAAATCCAATCACAAAGTTCGTGCGATAAAAGTTGGAAAAAAACATTACAATAATTGCCTGACCAATGTATGGTATGGACATGCAAATACGGACTGTCATACAGAAAACAGCCTATATTACATACATTACATAACCTTGATGCTCATATAAACCCAATACAAAGGCTATTTTAATACTCAGCTATCCAAAAATGAATTTTATTGCACACTAGCTCTCATATTTAAAAAAACCACAGGGGCCAAAATGCGAAACTACACACCTAACTGTGGAGTGCTACCTTAAGGTGAAATTTTTCCCCTCCTGTCTCAACTTTTTTTTATGTTTTCTGTGTTCTACTAGTTGTTACGATGAAAATGGTACCTTAGTTTTTAAAATTGGTTCAGTAATAAAGATTTTATGAAGGTTAGCAGTTGGTGTTGAAACGCGACAAAAAGTGATTTAAAAATAAATGCTGGATCATAGTGAAAAACTTCAAGTCTGTCTCATTTTTGGGGTAAATTTCTAAAACTTTTCCCTTTTTTTTATTTGAAATTATAAAATTACCTTAAAAGAGGACAAATTGTACAAGTTTTAGGTGTTTGAAAGCACTTATAGGTAATTTTTGCTGTAAATAGCATACCTAACCTTGGTTTAGAAGCTCTCAAGCAGGGTATAAATTTCTAACAGTACTGGCATCATTAAATTTAATTAATGCCAAATTATGATATAAAATCCTGCTAAAAATGTTTATTTGACTTATTCGCATTCAAAAATATAAAGCGATACATTCTGAGATTATCATATAAAGCGCAATCTTTGGTTACAAGGGCAAAGCTTACGGAGTACAAATTTAAGACCGCAACATGTCTAAGTGTCAAAATGTGTATATTTGGTTGCTAAGGACAGTAAACAATAAAATTAACATAAATTGCATTCCTAGCAGTTTTTTTACCTTCAGAACTAAAACAAGAACATAAAAGACTAAAGATTGGTGGTCAATTTTAACTTAAAAAGTGCATTTCTGTGCTTTCTGATGTGCCATAAGGTAGCACTCCACAGTTAGAAAATAAAATTAAAAATGAGCCCCAAAATGTTTTATCATCTCCTATTCCAGGATTTCTAATACATTAACCTAACTGTTTGTGTTGTACATGTGCATATGTATGTAATCAGTATCTTCCATAGATTCAATTTTCAAAAGTTAAAAGGGTGAAAATTAATTCCTTTTATGTGTATCCATGGCAACATTCTGCATTTATTTACCATAAAATATTGCAAAAAGGGGGGGTGAACATGTCATATATCCCCCCAAAATTTGGATCAAACTAGAATTTCAATGCCTTTGAGTGATACCTTTTTAGAAACTGTTTTCTTAAATCTTCCTAATGATCAAATAAAAAATGGGTGTCTTTCGCCTCATTTTTTCGTAAAATCCAATCACAAAGTTCGTGCGATAAAAGTTGGAAAAAAACATTACAATAATTGCCTGACCAATGTATGGTATGGACATGCAAATACGGACTGTCATACAGAAAACAGCCTATATTACATACATTACATAACCTTGATGCTCATATAAACCCAATACAAAGGCTATTTTAATACTCAGCTATCCAAAAATGAATTTTATTGCACACTAGCTCTCATATTTAAAAAAACCACAGGGGCCAAAATGCGAAACTACACACCTAACTGTGGAGTGCTACCTTAAGGTGAAATTTTTCCCCTCCTGTCTCAACTTTTTTTTATGTTTTCTGTGTTCTACTAGTTGTTACGATGAAAATGGTACCTTAGTTTTTAAAATTGGTTCAGTAATAAAGATTTTATGAAGGTTAGCAGTTGGTGTTGAAACGCGACAAAAAGTGATTTAAAAATAAATGCTGGATCATAGTGAAAAATGAATTTTATTGCACACTACCTAACCATATGAGTATTTGGACAATACGCGTACGGTCCGGACCGTATGTGCCACGTATGCGTATACTCGTACAGTCTATTACGAGCTGGAACATATCTGTTATTGGTTTTTAAAAATCAAAAATATTATAAAAATATTATAACAATTAGATGAATAAAGTGAATAAGTGAACATTTGATTTTAATCAATTGAAATTAAGTATATTAATTGTCTATATAAATCCTTATTTTTTTATTACTTAATTTATTTCCATAGATTTTTTTTATTAATTTTATTAATTTCTGTCCAGTGTTTTTGTCGGTTTTTGTGGTAAAGTTCGTAAATATTCTCAAAAGAAGATCTTCAAACATTATAATTACTTCCAATAACTTCAATTTCAATGATTGAAAGTTCAATCCATGTAATTTGCTAAATACAGGAGATTAACAGATTGAAATAATCTGTCTTTTTTTAAATAGTCAAAATATTTAGTTTTTATTCAGTTTACAATTTAACTTTTAAAATTGATTCGAGATTTCTGTTATCTTGATCTGTAATATATATTTTAGTCTAATCAGTGAACTTGACCAACTTCTTAAAATTAGTCAGACCGTACGCGTACGGTCCAAATACTCATATGGTCCGGAACATATTAACATAAATTAGAATATAGTAATTTATGTGTCATTTGGACTGTTGTAAAGCGTTGTCTCATTGGCACTCATACCACGTCTTTTTTACGATTTGATTAATTTGGAACTCTCTTTGTAGTTGAAAACAGCAATTTGTATTCTGAGAAATAAAACAATTTATTGTAGTTATTAATTTCTCAATGACAATGTTTCATTATTAGTAATTGCTACTCGATTAAAATTTGTCAACGTTCAGGATATTCATAACATATAGTTGTCACTGGACGTACTTTTCAAACATTTTACTGTGTAAAAAGTTTCAAATAATTGTTCGATCCTTAAATTTAACTGTCTCGTGTGGAGAAATATCGTAAAACACTTGTTGCCTCGATGGCATCTATATTTTTCGGTGGTTTCCTTTTTCTGGTGATAAAAACATGTCTGGACAATGGATGGACATCTCAATTTGTTCTTTCACAGACCGGTCAAAGAAGTCTGGAAATATCCGTAGTGATTAAAAATAACAACTCAGTTGGTCATCTTTGACCGGAGTCGAAATATTAATACTGTTTTGGTTATTTAACGTGCAGTGGCCAATGTTTCAGTATATACATCTTAATTTTATAGTTTAATATGAATTATAAAATATACAACTTAGAAATAGTTAAAACGGGTTGATTTAATCTCTATATTCGTTGCTTGATTTAATTATAAATTATTTTTTCTTCTGTTGTAAAACATGTTTTCGGGAAATAGTAGCTAATAATGGATGCATATTTGTACTGAAAATAGATATAGTATTATTTTTTTAAAATCTGAAATATTCTTATCACAGTAATTAATAAGCGCATGTGTTTAGATCACAATTAACATTCATCCTGTTTATTGTGTAGACCCAGTGGAAACGTTGAGCAATGAATAGATGACAATTCAATCTGAGTTTTATGATTGTTTATGAATGGAAAGACTAGACTGCTGGTCACCATGTCAGCTTGGCTCAAACCTTATGCATTTACCTTTTTTTTTAGTGGACATTTTATTCTCCCCCAAAAATAGTTGTTTAAAACACCTTAAATCTAATAAGATAATAGTATTGCCACCTGCAACACATTCCAAACCAAATGTTCCACAGAACGCCTTATATAAAACAAATGCCTAAAAGAAAAGGATGACGACAATCAGTTTAAAATGTTTGAATAATAATACTACAAACAAAATATTAATTACGCCCGGTTTTGTTTATCATATTACTTATTGTCATAAAAGATGTCTTAAACATTTTTTTTTATATAAAAAGATAACATAAGACCTTTAATGATGAATTAATTAGTAACAACCATACCTTATAAAATAAAATGGACATCTCAATAATTCCCTCCGACCGGATAAAGAAGTCCGGAAATATCCGGAGTGGTATAAAAGTTTTGTAGGTTTTTATTTGACAAGAGATAAATGCCAAGACATATACGAGTTAAAGAAAGAAATCTCAATAAGTTTACTTAGACCGCCTAAATATTCTGTCCTGAATATCGGGAGAGATATGATAATCATTTCGCAGTGTTCTCTTTGACCGGGGTTGAAAGTCCGGATATTTCCGGATTTTTGGTGAAAATCTAATTAAATTCCCTCAGACCGGTGGTACAAGTCTTTTGAATCACTTAATAATTTTCATAAGTCTAAATTTTCAATAAGGTTATAAAAAACAAATATGCCCCAAAACAAACAAGAAGAGAACTAATACACCGAAAACGAGAAGAAAATGAAAAAATCAAAACGGGAATTAACTTGACGTTCTAAATCGACGCCATTGACGTTACCTTAGAAAATTCATATTCAGGTACATGGACGATAGTCCAAGTCTTATATTAACCTCTCGTTATTTTTGCCGCGATGTATAACATGTTTTATCAAAAATTATTTCCTTTGTTTTTAGAAAATGACATGGCAGAAAATTTAAAGTCAATAAAATAAAATGATTAAACTCTGCTTTATTTGGATTTAAAATTGTTTTTTTAGCCTTTAATGACAACGTATGGTAGTTGTAAATCTCAATAGTGACAGAAGTTTTGAAATAATCAGAGTGGTAAACTACTAACAAAATTTCGTTTGTTCCCCTTTGACCGAGGTCGAAAGTCCAGGCGTATACGTATTATATGTGGAAATCTCAATAATTCCCTCCGACCGGATAAAGAAGTCCGGAAATATCCGGAGTGGTATACAAGTAATTTTGTAGGTTTTTATTTGATAAGAGATAAATGCCCAAACATATAGGAGTTAAAGAAGGAAATCTCCATACCTTTACTTAGACCGCCTAAATATCCTGTCCTGAATATCGGGAGTGATATGATAATCATTTCGCTAGGTTCTCTTTGACTTCCGTTGAATGTCCGGACATAACCACATTATGGGAGGTAATCTCAAGTTCCCTCAGACTGGTGAAAGAAGTCTGGAATTATACAGAGTGTTATAATAACAATTGCGTTGGTTTACCTTTGACCGGGGTTGAAAGTCCGGATATTTCCGGATTCTTGGTGAAAATCTCATTAAATTCCCTCAGACCGGTGGTACAAGTCTGGAAATATCCGGACCGATACAATACGAATTTCGTTAATTTCCATTTGA
The DNA here is from genome assembly GCF_965363235.1 of Mytilus galloprovincialis. NCBI lineage: Eukaryota > Metazoa > Mollusca > Bivalvia > Mytilida > Mytilidae > Mytilus > Mytilus galloprovincialis. The sequence goes on from NC_134846.1 coordinate 89,322,120, forward strand.
CGGGAGATAAAAGTCAGCACCAATCCAGATTATGCTCTATTGACACTAAGTTCTTTTGCATGCAGTTGATAATTTTCATAAGTCAAAATTTTCAATAAGGTTATAAAAAAAAATGTGCAAAAAAAATAATAAAAAAAAAAAATAGAACAAATACACAGAAAACGAGGAGAAAATGAAAAAAAAAAGAAATTAACTTGACGTCATCAATCGACACCATTGACGTTACCTTAGAAAATTTATATTCAGATTCATGGATAGTCCAAGTCTTATATTGACCCTTCGTGATATTTGCCGCGATGAATAAAATGTTTTATCAAAAATTATTTCCTTTGTTTTTAGCAAATGACATGACGGAACATTTATAGTCGTACAATAAAATAATTAAACTCTGGTTTGATTGGATTTAAATTTTGTTTATTAGCCTTTAATGACAACGTATGGTAGTAGTAAATCTCAATAGATCACGCCATCCAGTGACAGAAGTTTTTGAAATACCCTGATGAATTGAATCAACATTTCGCTAGGTTCCTGTGGGTGAAAGTCCGGACATATCCGGATTATGGATTGAAATCCCAATAATTTCAATCAGACCGACGAAAGAAGTCCCGAATTATCCGGAGTGGTATAATAACAATTTCGTCGTTCTCCCTTTGACCAGGAACGAATGTCTGGACGTATACGGATTACCTGTGTATATCTCAATAAGTTCCTTCAGACCAGCGAAAGTAGTCCGAAGTAGTACAATAACAATTTTGCTAGGTTTCCTTTGACTTTCAATGAATATCCGGATATGACCGGATCATGGGTGGAAATTTCAATTGATTTCTTCAGATCGATGAAAGAAGTCCGGAAATAATCAGAGTGGTAAACTACTAACCAAATTTCGTTTGTTCCCCTTTGATCGAGGACGAAAGTCCAGACGTATACGTATTATAGGTGGAAATCTCAATAATTCCCTCCGACCGGATAAAGAAGTCCGGAAATATCCGGAGTGGTAAAAAAGCAATTTTGTAGGTTTTCATTTGACAAGAGATAAATGCCCACACATATACGAGTTAAAGAAGAAAAGAAGAAAATCTCAACATGTTTACTAGGACCGCCTAAATATCCTGTCCTCAATATGGGCGGTGCTGGGGGAAGATTTTCACTCTTATGGGTAGTTGCCTTTATGTTGGTTTTCTATGCTTTTATGATGGTTTATCGTGTTTTCCGCTTAATGAAGCACCTATTTATATTGAAAAACACATGTTAAAGTTAGCCAAGGCCTTTACGATGAAAATGACACCTTGTATATACAAATGATATGCTCTGTTTGGTCCCTAGGGTGAAAAGATCCGGAGTTGGTATGGTCAATATTGGCTTCTGGCTATACAAATTGGGGGTAGGGGTCGATTAAATATTTATTTGGCTTACGTTCACATATTTTAGTATATATAAAGATTCAAGCATGTAGTAAACACCCTAAGCATTAGTTTGAGCTATTATATACCCCAATGGCATGCCTGGGCGATGCTGGGGGCAGATTTTCACTTTAATGGGTAGTTGCCTGTATGTTGGTTTTCTAGGCTTTGATGATGGTTTATCGTGTTTTCCTTTTAAAGAAGCACCTATTTATGTTGGAAAACACATCTTAAAGTTAGCCTAGACCGTTACAATGAAATTGACAACTTGTATAGACCAATGATATGCTCAGTTTGGTCCCTAGGGTGAAAAGATCCGGGGTCGGAATGGTCAATATTGGCGGCTGGCTATCAAAATTGGGGGTAGGGGTCGATTAAATATTTTTTTGGCTTACCTCCACATAATTCAGTATAAATAAAGATTCAGGCATGTAGTAGACACCCTTAACTTTAGTTTGAGCTATAATATACCCCAATGGCATGCCTGGGCGGTGCTAGGGGTAGATTTTCACTCTTATGGGTAGTTGCCTCTATGTTGGTTTTCTAGGCTTTTATGGTGGTTTAACGTGTTTTCCGCTTGATGATGCACCTATTTATGCTGGAAAACACATCTTTAAGTTAGCCAAGGCCTTTACGATGAAAATGACACCTTGTATAGACAAATTATATGCTCAGTTTGGTCCCTAGGGTGAAAAGATCCTGGGTTGGTATGGTCAATATTGGCTTCTGGCTATACAAATTGGGGGTAGGGGTCGATTAAATATTTTTTTGGCTTACGTTCACATATTTTAGTATATATAAAGATTCAAGCATGTAGTAATCACCCTAAGCATTAGTTTGAGCTATTATATACCCCAATGGCATGCCTGGGCGATGCTGGGGGCAGATTTTCACTTTAATGGGTAGTTGCCTGTATGTTGGTTTTCTAGGCTTTGATGATGGTTTATCGTGTTTTCCTTTTAAAGAAGCACCTATTTATGTTGGAAAACACATCTTTACAATGAAATTGACAACTTGTATAGACCAATGATATGCTCAGTTTGGTCCCTAGGGTGAAAAGATCCGGGGTCGGTATGGTCAATATTGGCGGCTGGCTATCAAAATTGGGGGTAGGGGTCGATTAAATATTTTTTTGGCTTACCTCCACATATTTCAGTATAAATAAAGATTCAGGCATGTAGTAGACACCCTTAACTTTAGTTTGAGCTGTAATATACCCCAATGGTATGCCTGGGCGGTGCCGGGGGAAGATTTTCACTCTTATGGGTAGTTGCCTTTATGTTGGTTTTCTAGGCTTTTATGGTGGTTTAACGTGTTTTCCGCTTGATGATGCACCTATTTATGCTGGAAAACACATCTTTAAGTTAGCCTAGGCCTTTACGATGAAAATGACACCTTGTACAGACAAATTATATGCTCAGTTTGGTCCCTAGGGTGAAAAGATCCGGGGTTGGTATGGTCAATATTGGCGTCTAGCTATACAAATTGGGGGTAGAGGTGGATTAAATATTTGTTTGGCTTACGTTCACATATTTAAGTATATATAAAGATCCAAGCATGTAGTAAACACCCTAAGCATCAGTTTGAGCTATGATATACCACAATGGCATGCCTGGGCGGTGCTTGGGGAAGATTTTCACTCTTATTGATATTTGCCTTTATGTTGGTTTTCTAGGCTTTTATGATGGTTTATCGTGTTTTCCGCTGAATGAAGGACCTATTTATATTGAAAAACACATCTTTTAGTTAGCCAAGGCATTTACGATGAAAATGACACCTTGTATAGACAAATTGTATGCTCAGTTTGGTCCCTAGGGTGAAAAGATCCGGGGTTGGTATGGTCAATATTGGCTTCTGGCTATACAAATTGGGGGTAGGGGTCGATTAAATATTTGTTTGGCTTACGTTCACATATTTTGGTATATATAAAGATTCAAGCATGTAGTAAACACCCTAAGCATTAGTTTGAGCTATTATATACCTCAATGACATGCCTGGGTGGTGCTGGGGGAAGATTTTCACTTTAATGGGTAGTTGCCTTTATGTTGGTTTTCTAGGCTTTGATGATGGTTTATCGTGTTTTCCTTTTAAAGAGGCACCTATTTATGTTGGAAAACACATCTTAAAGTTAGCCTAGACCTTTACAATGAAATTGACAACTTGTAAAGACCAATGATATGCTCAGTTTGGTCCCTAGGGTGAAAAGATCCGGGGTTGGTATGGTCAATATTGGCGTCTGGCTATCCAAATTGGGGGTAGGGGTCGATTAAATATTTTTTTGGCTTACCTCCACATTTTTTAGTATAAATAAAGATTCAGGCATGTAGTAGACACACTTAGCTTTAGTGTGAGCTATAATATACCCCAATGGCATGCCTTGGCGGTGCTGGCGGAATATTTTCACTCTTATTGGTAGTTGCCTTTATGTTGGTTTTCTAGGCTTTTATGGTGTTTTAATGGTTTTCCGCTTGATGATGCACCTACTTATGTTGGAAAACACATCTTTAAGTCAGCCAAGGCCTTTACGATGAAAATGACACCTTGTATAGACCAATCATATGCTCAGTTTGGTCCCTAGGGTGAAAAGATCCGGGGTTGGTATGGTCAATATTGGCGTCGGGCCATCCAAATTAGGGGTAGGGGTCGATTAAATAGTTTTTTGGCTTACCTCCACATATTTTAGTATAAATAAAGATGCAGGCATGTAGAAGACACCCTTAGCTTTAGTTTGAGCTATAATATAACCCAATGGCATGCCTGGCCGGTGCTGGGGGAATATGTTCACTCTTATGGGTAGTTGCCTTTATGTTGGTTTTATAGGCTTTGATGATGGTGCATCGTGTTTTCCGCTGTATGAAGCACCTATTAATGTTAGAAAACACATCTAAAAGTTAGCCAAAGTCTTTACGATGAAAATGACACCTTGTATAGACCAATGATATGCTCAGTTTGAACCCTAGGGTGAAAAGATCCGGGGTTGGTATGGTCAATATTGGCGTCGGGCTAAACAAATTGGGGGTAGGGGTCGATTAAATATTTTGTTGGCTTACATTTACATATTTGAGTATAAATAAAGATTCAGGCATGTAGGAGACACCCTAAGCATTAGTTTGAGCTATAATATACCCCAATGGCATGCCTGGGCGGTGCTAGGCGAAGATTTACACTCTTATGGGTAGTTGCCTTTTTTTTGGTTTCTAGGCTTTTATGATGGTTTATCATGTTATCCGCCTATAAATGAGGCACATATTTAGGTTGGAAAACACATCTTAAAGTTAGCCAAGGCCTTTACGGTGAAAATGACACCTTGTATAGACCAATGATATGCTCAGTTTGGTCCCTAGGGTGAAAAGATGCGGGGTTGGTATGGTCAATATTCCCATCTGGCTATCCAAATTGGGGGTAGGGGTCGATTAAATATATTTTTGGCTTACCTCCACAAATTTTAGTATAAATAGAGATTCAGACATGAAGAAGACACCCTAAGCATTAGTTCGTGCTATAAAAACCCAAATGGCATGCCTGGGCGTTGCTTGGGGAAGATTTATACTCTTATGGGTAGTTGCCTTTATGTTGGTTTTCTAGGCTTTTATGATGGATTATCGTGTTTTCCGCTTGATGATGCACCTATTTATGTTGAAAAACACATCTTTTAGTTAGCCAAGGCCTTTACGGTGAAAATGACACCTTGTATAGACCAATGATATGCTCAGTTTGGTCCCTAGGGTGAAAAGATCCTGGGTTGGTATGGTCAATATTGGCGTCGGGCTAAACACATTGGGGGGAGGGGTCGATTTAATATTTGTTTGGCTTACCTCCACCTATTTTAGTATAAATAAAGGTTCAGACATGTAGTAGACACACTAAGCCTTAGTTTGAGCTATAATATACCCCAATAGCATGCCTGGGCGGTGCTGGAGGAAGATTTTCACTCTTATGGGTAGTTGCCTTTATTTTGGTTTTCTAGGCTTTTATGGTGGTTTAACGTGCTTTCCGCTTGATGATGCACCTATTTATGTTGAAAAACACATCTTTAAGTCAGCCAAGGCCTTTACGATGAAAATGACACCTTGTATAGACCAATCATATGCTCAGTTTGGTCCCTAGGGTGAAAAGATCCGGGTTTGGTATGGTCAATATTGGCGTCGGGCCATCCAAATTAGGGGTAGGGGTCGAATAAATAGTTTTTTGGCTTACCTCCACATATTTTAGTATAAATAAAGATTCAGGCATGTAGTAGACACCCTTAGCTTTAGTTTGAGCTATAATATACCCCAGTGGCATGCCTGGCCGGTGCTGGGGGAATATGTTCACTCTTATGGGTAGTTGCCTTTATGTTGGTTTTATAGGCTTTGATGATGGTGCATCGTGTTTTCCGCTGTATGAAGCACCTATTAATGTTAGAAAACACATCTAAAAGTTAGCCAAAGTCTTTACGATGAAAATGACACCTTGTATAGACCAATGATATGCTCAGTTTGGTCCCTAGGGTGAAAAGATCCGGGGTAGGTATGGTCAATATTGGCGTCTGGCTATCCAAATTGGGGGTAGGGGTCGATTAGATATTTTTTTGGCTTACCTCCACATATTTTAGTATAAATAAAGGTTCAGGCATGTAGTATACACCCTAAGCCTTAGTTTGAGCTATAATATACTCCAATGGCATGCCTTGGCGGTGCTGGGGGAAGATTTTCACTCTTATGGGTAGTTGCCTTAATGTTGGTTTTCTAGGCTTTGATGATGGTTTATCGTGTTTTCCGCTTAATGAGGCACATATTTAGGTTGGAAAACACATCTTAAAGTTAGCCAAGGCCTTTACGGTGAAAATGACACCTTGTATAGACCAATGATATGCTCAGTTTGGTCCCTAGGGTGAAAAGATGCGGGGTTGGTATGGTCAATATTGGCGTCTTGCTATCCAAATTAGGGGTAGGGGTCGATTAAATATTTTTTTGGCTTACCTCCACATATTTTAGTATAAATAAAGATTCAGGCATGTAGTAGATACCCTAAGCCTTAGTTTGAGCAATAATATACCCCAATGGCATGCCTGGTCGGTGCTGGCGGAATATTTTCACTCTTATGGGTAGTTGCCTTTATGTTGGTTTTCTAGGCTTTTATGGTGTTTTAACGTGTTTTCCGCTTGAATATACCCCAAATAATTGTGGTCTGTTAAATTCAATTATTTTCGTGTTTCTGGTCTCAGACCACAATTATTCGTGTCTTTTGCTGCAATGCTTCTTTTGGTAAAACTCAAATCAAATTAAAATTTTGCACCGTTTCAAACATCAAATAAATGTAACTGTTTATATATAGTCCATTATAAGTCTAATAAAATATGCTTCAAGGACAATCCATCAGTGCATTTTCTTTTGAGAGTCTTACTAACATGCCAATGGTAGGATATCAATCTTGTATAAATGACTAAGACTGACTAAGGCTAATTTGAGGGGTGGTCGGAGGGGTCCTGATCCCGAAATCCCGAGATGCAGAATTTGAAGAAATTCATATCCCGAAATCCCGAAATCGAAAAATATATTCCCGGATCCCGTAAGGATCAATCCCCAAATCCCGAGCATCAAAACACCCCATCCCGACGCCCCGAAAAAGGCACTGCCTCCTCTAATCTCTACGGCTTACTTTTATTTTTGCCAAATCACTATTTTCACTTTCAACAATAAATTGTTATGCCCCATCTAGTCTGTGCATCCGTGCGTTCATTCGTTCGGTCGTCCGTCTGTCCCGCTTCAGGTTAAAGTTTTTGGTCGAGGTAGTTTAAGATGAAGTTAAGCATGTTTTACTTATTTTAATATATATGCAAATGGTATGACCCCTTAAATAGTAAACATTTCAAAGAAAACAGTAGACAGAATCAGGGACTTTCTATACTAACATAGAAAGTCCCTGACAGAATACAGAGAGTCTCTATATATTAAAGTAGTATAATCGTAGTTTACATGTAGATAAACGCGAAAAATAGTTGTCCTCTCTAAGGAGGTATAATAGTTGTGGTTCTTGCGATCTTGAAACGCGAAAAATAATTGTCCTCTCTAAGGAGGTATAATAGTTGTTATTTTTGCTATCTAAACACCATGATATGGAGAACGCTCTGAATGGCTTATTTATTTTTCATTTTTGTTATCTATCATACGATTGGTTTTTTAAAAATGTGTCACATGTTTTACTTATTTTAATATATATGCAACTGGTATGACCCCTTAAATAGTAAACAATTGAAAGAAAACCGTAGACAGAATACAGAGAGTCTCTATATATTAAAGTAGTATAATCGTAGTTTACATGTAGATAAAAATAATTGTCCTCTATAAGGAGGTATAATAGTTGTGGTTCTTGCGATCTAAACACCATGATATGGAGAACGATTTGATTGGCTTATTTATTTTTCATTTTTTTGTTATCTATCATACGATTGGTTGTGTTTGTGCATGTTTCAAACCGGAAGTCTTATCTATGACAAAAAGTCAGTCTGATGACGGAATCATATCCGGACTCCTTTTTTGTCGTTTTTCTCCCAAAATAACTCAATCTGAATAATCATAAGAATGCATGACAAATGCGACTATGCATGTTACCTATAGGACACAGAGGCATGATGATTGATTTATTATGGAAGGAAGAGAAGCGACACCCAAAATGAGGTCTTCTCGTTTAATAGTATAGATACCTATATGGAGTTAAGTCCTTTCAGAACGATAGGTTACCCTTTTGGGGAAAAACCCGTTCGATATGAAAAGTTATTATCAATCCAGATTATAATGCAAACTTTGTTTTGTTAAAACTTTACTTGATAATAATCATGTGTTGTTGCAGTAGGGAGTTTATAACCAATTTTCCATCTTTGATATTCCTTTACTCCATTTACTAAATAAATATTCTATTATCATATTAAATTTACTACTTTCAGAACACGTATATAACGCACAATTATATATGAGACCAAATTATGTAATATCATATTCTGACTCTAAGTTAAGATAAAAAGATATGTATTGGGGAGCCAAAAAGAAAAAAAAACCCAACAGTTTGGAAAATTTTGTTTCAAATTGTCGAAGAAAAATAGCGCTCACTGTACAAAGGTCATTCAACAAAAGGAAAAAACAAACATACCCCTTTTTATGAATTTGATACCATAAATTAATACCAAGTGACTAGTAGTTTCATCAAAGTGAGAGGGTTAGCGCTACAAAACCAGGTTTAATACACCATTTTCTACATTTGAAAATGCCTGTACCAAGTCAGGAATATGACAGTTCTTGTCCATTCGTTTTTGATGCGTTTTGTTATTTGATTTTGCCATGTAATTATGGACTTTCCAAATTGATTTTCCTCTAAGTTCAGAATTTTTGTGATTTTATTTTTTTCACAAATTGAAACATTTGTTTCATTTCTTGTCTCACGTAATAACGTTAAATAAAACAGAAATAAAACAAATATTATACTGGACTGTAAACACTAACGTTTATATCAAGATCAATGGGTGTTATTTCATCTTAGCATTTAGCCGTTAGGCATTGTAATACCTTAACGCACAAGCAAAATATATCTCATTTTAAACAATAATTTATGACGGTATATAAGTCAGATAACTCATATTTTAATGTGTTTTGTTGTTGTACAACACATCTTGGGTGTCAGAATTGTCCATGGACAAAATTAAAAGGAACATGCGCAGAACTATATTTGATCATAATTTTGTCTTGTATTTTATATTATCATAATAAAGTATAGAAACCAGAGATAGTTTAAACCAGAGATGTTGTGTGACTGCAGATGCAACACCTATCAATCGTTAACAACAACCAATCAACTCTGAGCATTAATAAGTAAGAGTAATTAAGCAACGACACGATTTTGATTACAAAATTTAATGAAAGTCAAACACGAAGGGATAACAAGTGACCTGGTCTAAGTTAGAAGCATTAAACGAACACAATTGATAATTTGCAAGGTTTAATTTTTGTTTATTTGGTTTTTACGAAAATTTATCTACTCCCCTTAATGAATGGGAACCTAGTCCTGACAAATATTTCGAACAATTCTCTATAGGTCTAACCACAGACAATATCCAGAATAAATAACATCCAATGAATGACTAGTTCTGTATATTGCAAATTTCCATAATGTGTAATAAAAATCAAAGGAAATCCAATTGCCTTTCCATCAAGTCCGTGGAAAATTTGATTTCCTGTGCTTATGTGTTGTATTTCTTCGGGAATTTTCCGTTTGCAGGAACAATTGCAATCAGTAAAAACAAAAAGGCGTTGAGTTTACATGCTTATTAGTGTTTCATTATCGAGTACCCATTTTATATAACCAGAAGAAGAACCGGTATTAGAAGGAATACATATAAGCAGTTGCTCTATTTATAGGTTTGAGTTCATTAAATAAACGTTCTAGCTTAAACATGTGACAAAAAAGAGAATAGTAATGATAATATTAATTGCTACTTTTCCTGTTTGGTTCATCATTAGTTAGAGGACTGCATATGATCAAAGTGTTTCCCTTTATATGTTTGAGTGCATCACATCCTTCTTCTAAACCTTTGATGGAACATGTTTTTTCTTGCGGCTCAAAATATTTGAGAACTTTAGCTTTTTCCTTTTTCCCCGTTAAGATTATTGTATCACCTGCTTCCCGCCTAATCTCCTATTAAAGAGAAGAAAATAACTAATTGATAATTTGTTATTAAAGATCATTTTTGTACATTAAATCCAAATGACTGCCCTTTCTTTTCTGCGGCACTCGTCATGTCGCTCACAGTAGTACAAATCCGATGATAATTCTAAGTGGGTATGTCACATTCGAGGAAAGGGGATGGTAGTTACAACATTTGGAACATGTCCGTCGTAACGATCAACCAACTCGTGATTGTCGTCAATAGCGTTTTTACTCTATAATGGATGGGGCCAAATCTGGCTTCTTTAAAATTATGTTGTTATGAGTCAAATCCCAATGACAGTAGTCCACAAATAAAACCGTAAAAAAGTAAGATGTATAAAATGTATGTTTAGGTCATTTTTCTTGTAACTGATACTTTAAATTTAGATGGCAATGGCGGATCCAGAACTTTTCATAAAAAGGGGGGGGGGGGCGCTAACTAACCTTAGGGGCGGGGGGAGGTGCTCGAATCATGCTTCAATGATTCCCTATATAATCAACAAATTTTCGCAAAAAGGGTGGGTGCCTCCTAGATCCGTCTATTGATGTAGGTAATCCGGCCTAATAGAGAATTCTCGATATCTGACTTTACTAACGTCATACATAAAGTATACGTAAGAAATCACAATTAAGACTATATTTGAGATTGAATTGTCTCCCTTTTTCAAAAAAAAAAAACCCCATATCAAAATGCATTCAGCTATAATTTCGCCATTATCTTCATATTTTTCTTAATCTAATTAGGATATTTGAATTAAGACAACATTGTTGTACATAGGGAAAGCGTTTATTTTCAGTTAGGGAATCATGAATACATTGGACAATTAAACCAATCTTGATATTGTACGTGTAAGTCTTTTTGTTTATAAGAAACAAACCGATCAAAAACCAGTTACAGCCCAATGCCATTAATGGACTGTTTTATGCTTTATGGTCTGGTGTGGTCTTTTTGGAATGTTTTCGTCTTTCATTTATTTTCATACTTCGTCATCCCGGGCCTTAATATCTCAGATCGTTAATCTATGTCCTAGCTTAGACTATTTCTTACGAGTTATTTAGTGTGAATTGTTGCAACTGTCTTTTTAAATTGATTTTTACCGACTGCTGTTGCATCACTTTCTAAACTTAGGAGAGCATTTTGAGTCGGTAAACATGTTTGTCCACCGCCATAATTTATGCTCGGTCATATGCTACTCAGTGCTTGACTTTGTTGCTGTTTATAATATTTGTGTTTGGTTCGCACATGTTTGCTTTCTCGTTTTAATTCCCTTGCCTTTCCCTTTCCAAAATAGCGATTTTGTCAGTGCATAATTAATCGATCTTTAAGCGTACATGCACGTCTTCAACTTGAAAAAGCAGTTTCGATTTTTAGTATTTATAGTGATTCTTGTAACTTTAAATTATTGACTATTAAACCTTAAGAAAAATAATCGTAATTAATGGAAGCAAAGGAATATATAAAGAGCTGATATCCAGTTTAGGATTCAATAACTGGAGACACTGCTATACATCTGTTGTACTTTGTGTAAAATGCCAAGGGTTAAGTATTAAGTCAAAGCATGTTATCATTAAACTATTATAATTGAAATAAAAAATCTCAAAATACAAATATCATCCCACTTTGTTGACCGTCAATCCACGATTTTCAAACCAAAATAGGTTGTATCTCTAATTTAAAGTTGTGTTTGACGTATAGTTATCATAACTAGTATTTTGAAGGGGTTTTTTTCTCCGGAAAAAAACTTCAGAATGATATACTTTATAGTCAAGTCAGAATCAACATATGTGTGAAATTATAAAAAATCAAAAGATAAATGTTTATGGTTGATACAAAACTTCACACCAACATATAAATGTGTCGTATATCTTGTATCAAGATAGTTCTTGTTTGTTTATTATCGTCAGTACATAATTAAGGCAATCTGAAATTGAACATACAAGTGCGACATTCTTTTAAGACTCCGCAAAATCGATGGTGCCTTTTAACTACTTATCGAAAATTGATATATTTTAGTTTTTTGAAAAATTAAAAAAAATAATATTTAAAGAAATCATAAAATTCTACCATTATAAGAGCAAAAGCAATGAATATGATTTCACAAAATTATATATTTTGGACTTGCATCTTGCCAACTACACCGAATTTCCAATGAGGTACGAACATCGCGTGTAACGTCATAACATATGTCAACTTAAATTAAAAGATACTGATAAATTTCATTTTACCTATAAAAATCGTATTTTTTTTTTAGCTTACTGTCAAAAAAAAATATATATCTGTAAAAGGAATCACCGACTTACCATCTTACGTATGCAGTCAGTGATTAAGTTCGTAATACATAAGTTTTCACCTTTTTAACGGTCTAAAAATGATTTTGGGAAAAGAACGACAATCCAAATTAATAATTTTCACTTTCATACGTACAATGTATGCTTGAAAGGTATAAATAACATGAAGTTGACGCTTCATACGTACAAATACCATTGTTAAGTTACATTTAATGTATAAAGTAGAAACTTATGTCGCTTGTGTTGTTTTCTCTAATTAACACATTTAAACTGAATAATTATCAAACTAACTAGTTTTATGTAAGTCAATCTTTGTCCCTAAACTTTGTGTATGCGTCAAAATACGTAGCGAGGCTTAGATTTCTAGAATGGTCAAGCAGATTTCAAAAAAGGGTCGAAAGATACTAGAGGGAAAGTAAAACTCATAGATCAAAAATAGACTGACAACAACATGGCTAACAAACAAAACCAAACAAACAATAGATAAAGGCAACAGTAATATACCGCTGTTCGAAATTCAAACATCGATTGAAAAAAAAACCCAACAAGTCCGGGTTACAAACTAAAACTGAGGGAGGCGCATCAAATATAAGAGGAGAACTACGACACAACAGAAATACAACATTAAAATATAACGCACAGAGAAACGAACTATAATATAACAATGACCATTTTCCTGACTTGGTACAGGACATTTTAAGAAAACAAATGGTGGATTGAACCTGGTTTTGTGGCATGCCAAACCTCCCGCTTTAATGGCAATGTTAAAATTAACATTAAAATGACAACATTACATGACAGGACTACAATACAAATACATGGGCGAAAATATAGGACAGAGAAACACACGAATTAAAGCTGAAAAAAGTTCAGGTTTAAATTTTAGTACGCCAGACGTGTGCCTCGTCCACACAAGATTAACTAGCGACGCTTATGAAAAAAGTTCGAATGCCAAAACAAGTACAAAGTTGAAGAGCACCAAAGACCAAAAGTTCCCAAATGTTGTGACCAATACGGCTAAGGTTTTCTGCCTGGGATAAGGACATCCTTATTATTCAGAATAAACAGTAAATTTTATAAAATTATTGTATTATAGATGTACATGATAAAACCGAAGTGGTGACTAACTACAGCTGGCCCCTAAACAAATATTTACTAGTTTAGTGATAATGAACACCATACTAAACTCCAAATTGTACACAAGAAACTAAAAGTTAAAATAATACAAGACTAACAAAGGCCAGAGGCTCCTGACTTGGGACAGGCGCAACAATGCGGCGGGGTTAAACATGTTTGTGAGATCTCAACCCTCCCCCTATACCTCTAGCCAATGCAGAAAAGTAAACGCATAACAATACGCACATTAAAATTCAGTTCAAGAAAAGTCCGAGTCCGATGTCAGAAGATGTAACCAAAGAAAATAAACAAAATGACAATAATACATAAATAACATCAGACTACTAGCAGTTCACTGACAAGCCAGCTTCAGACTTCAATTAAACTAATTGAAAAATTATGTCTTCATCATATGAATATCAGGCACAATCCTCCCCGTGAGGGGTTTAGTATCATACCATCATAAAATATAATATGAGGAAGGCGCTACCTTAAATGCCAGCTTTATACTAAGACAATGTCCTATGTTTTGATTAGTTGTTGGCTGTTTAACGTCCAGTGGCAAATATTTCATGCATGTTCAGAACAAATGTCCTAGGTTACATGTCTAAAATGAAATTATAAGTTCAGATAGAAAATGTTTAGGGAACGAACATTGAACTTGAAAAGGCATGAGGGGTTATGGTATTTTTCCTGAAAAAATATTCTGGTTCATAAATTGATGAATAAAAAATCTGTTCAAGCATAGGACAAAAAAAAATGTTTTTAATCCAGATCTTCACCAAAAATGATTTTATCTTTCAGATATATATGCAAATTAAATTTAACTTTTATATATATCTTAAAACATAAAAACTTCCCAAACTTCCCAAACCGCACATGTAAGTCTGTACACAGTAGTTTTTAGGTGATAATAAAGGCCGTATAATAATTAGGCCGTATTTGCCAATTTGTTATGATAAACATTAATACTAGTGTTAAATTTTGACCAAATAATTTTAGTTGAAGGGCTTCGTTAAAAAAAATCTGACTCAAATAAAATACAATTGTGTTTCTGATCATCTTCAGTTTGTGAGTTGTATATGTTCTACATCAACTTCTTGTACTAATTCAGAGTCAGCTTTATGTCTTTTTTTGCAAATATTTTTTGTATAACATGCACATGATGTAGCTTACTTTTCAAGTTTTTATATGACAGCAAAATAAAATTGAGAATGGAAATCGGAAATATAAGCATGTAAAAAATTTGCTGAATGATGTCATAGTTGTTTTCAAGTAGACACATTGGTTTCAAGACAATAACTTGAGTATAAGTGAATGGATCTCTATGAAATTTTACTAGAAGATTCAATACACAAAAGGAAGATTATAATTGATTTTGGGGTTATAGTACATCATTATTGGGGGTGGTTTTTTTTCTTCAAAATTTTAAGGATTCAGAAACAAGCAATTTGCTTTTACAAATCTGTCTCCCTTTACAGACATAATACACTTATTGAACAATACATAAATATAAATACTGGCATGCTCTGTAATAAATATATGAATATGAAAAAGGAGAAAAAGGAAGAAGAAAAAAAAAAATCATGAGAAAAATAAAATAAAAATAATAATAAATAAACGTGAATAATTGTAATTTATACAGTGTGAAATGCTTGGGTTCCTATTGAGTGATGAGGCATTAACATCAAGGGTTAAAACGTTTACTTTTAATAATATATTTTTGCACCAAACTGAATAAAATACTATTTTGCTCATCTGAGAGTACCGTTGATCCAAAAAGCAAAGTTTTTGTGTTTACTTGGACAGGAAGAACTGAAATAGAATCTAATAGTTCGTGTCTTAAATTAATGTATATAGGACAAGATAACAGAAAGTGAGTATTTGTTTCTACATCACCACAACGGCAATTTGGAGAGTCTACTAAATTACGAACGAAAAGGTGAGAATTCAAAGAACTTGAATCCATTCTTAAGCGAGCATGAAGAATTTGACCGAAACGATGTCCTATATAATAATACGTTGGGACCTTACTATTTTGGGTACTAATTTGTTTTTTGAATAATGATAGAGATTCACATTTTCTTATGTTTAAGTTAAGAGTGTTCCATAGTTTTGTTGTTGCAGGGATGAAATATTCAGAATATAAACGGGTCCGTGTGTTGACTTGGGTAATATTATTTCTTTGTCTTGTATTATGATCATGCCTACTTCCTACTGAATCAGGCAATAAGTCTCTTAAGTACTCTGGAGTTTTATTATTCAAAATTTTGTGATAATGAATTAGTCTATGATTGCGTCGTCTTTCAGATAATTTTTCCCATCGAGTTTCAATATATAAATTGTTTATACTGGTAAGTTTAGTACCCCCCCGTGACGATACGCGCTGCGTCAAGCTGAATATTTTCAAGTTTAGCAATCAAATTCTGATTTTGGGAGTCCCAAACGACATCGGCGTATTCGAGAATTGGGCGAACAAATGATATGTAAACTTTTTCAAGTGAAAATCTATCAAGAACATTTTTCATTTTTCTCATTATATTTATTCTTTTGTAAGATTTAGAAACTATATATTCAATATGGTCGTTCCAGGATCCGTTGTTAGAAAAAAAGACACCTAGATGTTTGTGTTTGCTAACTGTTTGTAGCTCTTGGGTATTCATATTTAATGGAGGATGAAAGGGTCTATTTACTTTTTTTGAAATTATCATACTTTTAGTTTTTTGGGCATTAAAATTCACAAGCCATTTTTTTGACCAATTATAAATCTTATCTAGATCGTCATTTAAAATTGTAGCTGTTTCTGTTGGATTGTCAACCATAATATATAATGAAGTGTCATCTGCGAATAGCTTAATTTGAGCTTGAATGTCTTCTACAATATCATTTATAAATATCAAAAAAGGAGAGGGCCTAGAATGGACCCTTGTGGGACGCCTGCATTAACAGGTAACCATTTGGAACATGAACCGTTAATAACCACCCGCTGGACTCTGTTTGTAAGATAATTTTCAAACCACCTTAGTAAAGTACCTGATATACCCGCTTGTTGAAGTTTAAATAGCAGTCCCTTATGCCAGACTCGATCAAACGCTTTACTTATATCACAGAATACTACCCTTATTTCTTTACCGCTATCTAAAGCCTTCCCAAAATCATTTGAAATGTTAATTAATTGATTAACCGCTGAATCCCCCCGTGTAAAGCCTGATTGATTTTTCGTTAAAATATTATTACGCATAAGGTGATTGTAAACATGTTTATATACACATCGTTCCATACACTTTGAAATTACACTCAACAAGGAAATAGGTCTATAGTTTTTAACGTCATTCGGTTTACTATTTTTATAAACTGGGGTAACATTTGCTCTTTTCCATTGATCTGGAAAAGTAGACGTACTTAACGATAAGTTAAATAGCTTACATAGTGGATACTTCAAAACAGAAGATGCTTCTTTTAACAATTTGGGACTTATTAGGTCTGGGCCAGAAGCTTTTGTGGGATTAACAATTTTCAATATATCTTCAACTTCAGTAACAGTAAGTTCTATATAACCAATGTCATCACTAATAGTTTTAAGTTCTTCAGGTAACATAGCACTTGAATCATCAATATTTGACTGGGAAGAAAAAAATCGATTAAATTCATTTGCCTTTTCGATTTCATCAAATATTAAGTTGTTATTAACCATTAATGGAGGTACACTTGCGTCGTTTGCTTTTAATCCAGATATTTGTTTAACCGTTTTCCACCAGTTAGTAGTGGACGGGCTACTGTTCATGATTTTTTTAATTAAATTGTTGTTATATTCTTCCTTTGATTTTCTTATTAAACTGGTAACTTCATTTCGTATTTTCTTAAATTTTGACCAATCCGATGGGTTATTATATTTTTTAGCCTTTCTGTGGATTCTATTTTTTTTCCTTATCTTTTTTTTAACATCATTTGTTAGCCATGGAGGTTCATTTTTACGAACAGTTATTATTTTATTTGGAATACATTTTTCAGCAGCTTCTATGATAGTTTTTGTTATTTCGGTTGTAATTTGTTCAACGTTATTTAAGTTAATTACGGAATCCCAATTTTTTTCAGATAAAATGTTACGATATCTGTCATAGTCTCCTCGATCATATAGCCAAATTTTCCGCTTAAAAGTTTTTTGACGACATTTTGGAAAGTTCAAAAGACTAATTATAGGGCAGCGAAAGCGTATTTGGTCTAATAAAGGTGGCCCGACTCCACAGTAAGTTATTATGTGAGCATCGTTTGTTATAAAAAGGTCTAACAATGATGACGACGATTCAGTAAAGTGAGTAGGTTCATCTATCAATTGAGTAAGACTAAATTGGCTTAACAAAGGTGTAATTTTTGAATTAACAGGGGCTAGTTGGTTATCGTTAAAATCGCCTGTGGCCATTATGTAATTAATAGTATTATCATTAGACGCCATATCAAGAGAATATTCAATTTTTTCCCAGATATCTGGTCCACTATTGGGAGGTATATAAAAGGTTCCGAGCAAAGCCTTTTTATCTTTAAATTTAATTTCTAACCATATTGCTTCCAAGCTTTCGCTTTCGAGGTCAATTCGACGTTGAGCATGTATATCATTTTTTACATACACAATTATCCCCCCTCCAACCTTGTGTGGACCTCTGTCGCGACGGAAGGGGTGCTGGTAATTTAGGATTTCAATTGATTCGTCTGTATGATTATTGTTTAACCAGGTTTCACTAAACGCTAAAATGTCGAAATCAGAATATTCAGCTTGAATCAGATCTATTTTCGGGGCTAGACTTTGTACGTTTAAGTGAAGAATTGAGACTGATTTTGAAAAAAGTTCACCGAAATCCGACATGTCAGTTAAGTTAATTGAACTTTGAGAAGAATCGATATCGTCACTGGGACCTGGATTTACCTCTATTCCTGCTAAGATTAGCAAAATTTGAATAACAAATAGTAAAAATAAAATAATAAATAGTCTAAGATTAACATTTACACTTGTTATTTTTTGTACATTTGAGTCTACATGTTTCATCTCTAAAGGTTTTAGGCACACGCCTAGTTGATGCGTCAACGTGAAGATTAAAATTGATAACACCAGTGCCTGCGAGACACTTTTACAAGCGAGAAATAAGTTGATACAGATAAAATCAATATAATTTAGTCTATGTTTGATGTTTTTGCCTGGTGAGTATTGGCCAACTCTCATACGATATAACTCAATTCCTACTCCCATGAGTTATGTTACATCTGGCTGAAATTGGTCAAACTGAGAGCGGCCGTATACAAAGATAAATAACCCATAGCATTTCATCTGTTCTGTGAAAAAAGTGTAAGTAAAAAATATGAAAAAATTGTGAGAACAAAAATTGGATAACAGTATGTTGTATGCATGAAGCATAAGAAAAAGTATGCACATGTACATGGATGTAACAAGTAGTTTGGAGGATTGGTTTGGAGGATTGATTATACACATGACATTGTATTATAAATGTTTGGTGAATGATACAACTTTATATATACGTAGTAATTCAGTACAACTGTTAATACCAGCCGTGTCAAGTCATCTCGATTTTGTTTTGATTACCTAATTGATTATTTGATCGCTGAATTGACAAGATCTGTCCATACAATTTACATCTTTTTTTTAAAAAGTTGTTTTAGAAGCTTGAAATTAGCCATTAAAATGTCCTTACCGTGGAATTTAACATCATGTAAAACAACCGTTATAGTTTTACCATTTTCAAGCATGAGTAATTGATTTTACTATGAGAGTTTGTGTTGTGAACATTAATACGTTAAAGTTTGTCACGTGACAATTCAGCGATCAAGGTAAGTATTCCCGTGTAATTAACTGGACAAATTAGATGTATTATGTACAACTATTGTGTAGCATGTAATTATAATAAAATAAACAAATACATAAACAACAGAAACAAAATAGGCAAAAAGTCAATTGCAGACTATTTGACGGATTTGACATCACTATAATTAGTCACTGTACAGTTGTTTTTGCGAAATTTTGAAACAAGACTGTCAATAGTCTAAATACATGTAGAAATATGTACACAAAAAAAAAAAACATGTAAGGGTTTACCTCAAAAGATCAATTAGTACTAATACATGCGGTGTTCTAGGTATTTATATCTGTAATAAGACTGGACAATTACCATTGGTAATTTTTACACTACGCAAATACTGATTTGGCAGGAGATGCACTCAAAATAGGGTGTTTTAAATATTTTATCTGTAGTTTTTCCTATGATTTGTACTTCTTGATAATCATGATAATGTTGATGTGAGTATCATGATAAAGAAAATATATTTGGTAACTGTAAGTATATATTCACAATTGACATGCACCGGAGCAGGAAAAGGATCTTCTGTCCCTTTATTTCCAAAAATGCACATGATTTTTTTTCACAGAAACACAAGTTATTTGGTAAATAAAACATGTGTCAATGTTTGAAACTTTCAGCAATAAAAATTCAGTATAGCTTGTTTGAATGTTTCACTGATTGTATGAAAATTTTAACAGCAATGTACAAAACACTTGATAAAATTGCATTATCTGCAGAATTGTTGATAACTTTCCTCACAATAAATTCACAAGGACATAGAACTAACACATTGCCCATGCTATTCTGATCTGAGTTTTATACATACATATACTGGCATGGCTGTGCTGTTTCAAGTTGTCTTCTTTTTCTGTTTCCTAAGAAGTATTTGTTTAACCTGTTCAGTCACTATAAAGTGTTACAATTCTTATTTAGACGCAACACATAAATAGTGACCAAAAAGGTACTGCTTTCACATGAGAGGAGCTAGAAAAAAAATTAAATGTACACATTTTCAATAGTTTGTAGGACTTACTATCATATGAAATTAAGGAGATATGTACATGTAGTTCGAGACTTCTGCTGAATAGAAATATGTGGGTCTACCTGATTCCTGTTTTCAAATTAGTCCATATTGAAGGATCCGAAAGTAAAATATGTTTGATTTCAACTGACATAAAAAAAAAATGGTGTTATTTATATGCTCAATATACATCTGCGGTCGTATCAGGCTGTGCATGGCAAAGCATTTTATTGCCTTTAGGTTTGTACTTTTTTTTTTTGGTCATGAAAATAAATTTTTAAGTCTGTTGTGAAGTTGCTAACATGAGAATACTCTAATTTTACCTAAATTGTTAGTTTTTTTTACCCAACTTTTTTATGTACCAGACAAAAGTTTATTCTGTGCTTATTTTGTAGACTTCCCTTGTTTACAATAGAGTTGCACCAATTTAATTTTGAGTCCATGTAGAGTCATTGAAAAATGAGTTTGAAATTACATCCAAACAATCCATGATCCTGTAATGAGACCAGTACCCAAATTCCATACATCATTACATGTATGGTTAATTTCAAATCCTTTAAACTGGGATATAAACAGAGATTTTGTTTTATTTCATGCTGTAACTATTATTTTTGGAAGAAAAGGATATTCATGGTAACACATCTAATTTGCTCATTTTATTGAAACCCAATTGAACCTTTCCATAGATTCACCTGATAGTGACCTGTCCATTTAAACTTTTTGCAGTTCTATTGTCCCATTGAACAAATACAACAGGTATTGTTCTCTGTATAGTTTATAGTCACTCAGACCTTTAAATTTCTTCTAAGAGAAATCTATCACTCATTAATTAATCTACCAGAGTAAAAAGAAGATAATAAGATAATTGCACATGCAGGTATTTTTTGTTGAAAAGGTGCAATTTGGTTACTGAGTACAATTTTGGTACTGTGATGTTATATCATAAGTGTGTATTGCTAAATAGGTTGAAATGTGAACCTGATAGTGATATAGTGATAAAGTACTTGGTAGAGTAAAAATGTTTTGATCAGGGATAAACTGATGCATAAAATATGCAGGTGACTGCTGCAGCTTGAATTTTAAAGGATGTAGCCCACATTCTTCCAAGTAACATGCCCTGTATATACCTATCATGGACAGTGGTTTATTCTCATGGGTTATCATATTAATAACTCCATCTTCCCATAAAATCCAATTTTGGACAATATTGAAGCATACAATATATACAGTACTAAATGTACTACTCAGACTCAAGTCTCCTTTTATGATTAAACTTAGAGAGAGAAAACAAAACAGTTTCCATTTCCTGGGACTGTATAAGGTGTGACATAATCAATGAAAAGATGTCTTGAGAGTTTGCCATTTAGGAAGTACAGAATTAGAAGATTGTGAATTATTTGAATGTTTTAACTTTTGCTAAGTTTTGAATTAGTCTGTGGGCTACCATAGGATCCAGAGGGAGACCCTTTTCTTGGGAAAAAAATGATGATTATATAGGGAATAACTGAAGCATGACTGGAGCGCACCGTCACCCTCCCCCCCCCTTTTATGAAAAATGCTGGATTCGCCATTGACTACATGAATAACCGTGATCACATTCAACTGTATAATTATCACTGTTCCTTGGTGTGGGGAATAATGATATGTGGCAGATGAACATAAGGAGTCATGGTCAACCAGTGCACCGGAGTTTGCCCGGCATGGCCAATTTGTAAAAAAAAAAATGCGAAATGTATTGCTTGTAGAATTTTTTTCTTTGTTCCCATGGCTGGACGGAACTTTTACGCTAAATATGTTATCGTTAATTATGATTTTGTGACTTTTGAATGAAGTACCTGTGATTATTTAGGACATTTGCTTTGACCTCACTGATAATGGAATGTTGAAGTAGACTGGGATCCCGCTATATATAATCACCTTGTTCTATAAATAATACATATGTATTTGCCTGTCCCAAGTCAGGACAGTGGCGGATCCAGAGGGGGGGTTCCGGGGGTCCGCACCCCCCCTTTATTTTGGCCGATCAATGCATTTGAATCGGGACAATTTTGCACCCCCCCTGCACCCCTCCCTTTGCCCTGGGCTAGCACCCCCCCTTTCGAAAATTCCTGCATCCGCCACTGCAGGAGCCTGTAATTCAGTGGTTGTCGTTTGTTTGTGTTACATATTAGATTTTCATTCATTTTTTTATACAAATAATGTAAGGCCATTAGTTTTCTTGTTTTGAATAGTTTTACGTTGTCATATAGGGGCTTTTTATAGGTGACTATGCAGTATGGGCTTTGCTCATTGTTGAAGGCTGTATGGTGACCTATAGTTGTTAATGTCTGTGTCATTTTGGTCTCTTTTGGATAGTTGTCTCATTGGCAATCATACCACATCTTCTTTTTTAGTTATTTATTTCACCCCCCATCATGAAATGGTTGTTCCCTAATACACAACATATTTTCTGTTGTTGCAAGCTACTTTTCTAAGAAGAACAAATATACATGTATATACATGTACATATATAAATATAATTTGTTCTTCCTTTAACATGTTTAATATTCTGCAAAACTGGAACACAATTTAAATATAATATCATTTATTTATATCTATTGGTATTTATAACAATAATATCAAACATATATCTGTATGAATATTTTTGGTGTCTCTGTTTAGGCGGCAACCATTTGATTTTCTGGGGGGGGGGGGGGGGGGGCTATGGTTTTTTTTTTCTGGACAAATTTTTTTTCTTTCAATTTTAGCATTACATATAGTGGCAGCTGAGGGTGAAACAAACAATTTTTTTTTCTCAGAATCAAAAACAAATTATTTTTTTCTCCAAAAACTGGAAACAAACTTTTTTTTCCAAAAAAAACATAGCCCCCCCCCCCGCCCCCCCCAGAAAATCAAATGGTTGCTGCCTTATCAGTTTCATACTTGAGTTTCCCTAAAATTAAAAAGTGTCTCAATGACACTGCAGTCAAGAATGGAATGAATGAATATTACAAATACCTTCAAGACTATTTATTAGCGCTGAATTAACGTTAACAGCCTTTCTACCCAGCTTTCTTGCCTGCTCTTCAATAATGGCATTTAAGGGGCTGATTATTATGCATTTGGTGTTATTCATTTTTCCAAGCATTTCAAAAATTAATGACTTCCCATAGCCAGTGGGTAGCATGATCAACGCATCACTTTTCATTGCACCTTGAATACTTTGCAATTGCAAAGGTTTCAAGTAGGTTAAATTACCATTTCGCGCACAGTTGATCTTAGTTAAGGCAATTTTATGTATCAAGACATTCTTAAGTTTTTCTTTAAAATCTTTCACATCGTCTGCTGCCATATTGTTTATTGTTGTCATTTACAAATGCATGCCGGGAGAAAACACCGGCTTTCCTACTTTGATGACGTCAATATTTTTAAATTTAGAACAACCTCGATTTCAAATAAAAAGATGGCGTTATACCCTACCTGTCTTGATATATGAAATATGTAATATGCACATTAATCTAGACAGGCGAACCAGTCTAATGTTGAAGCAGACGAAACATGGCGTCAGATGTTGTTGTCATAACTTCGGTAATTTCCGTGGTACAATAAAATTCAAATAAGCTACACAAGTAGCCAACATTTCTGAATTCTTGTTTTTGAAAACAAATAAAAATTCATGTCGTATTTAACATATAAATTATTCCGATCTGTCCCGTTTTTTCAAGATCGCGTTAAAACGTTAACTTCGGCCGCCATTAAAAAAAATAATCGTACGAGATTTAGCGAGAGTGACGAAACTTTTCAGATGGGTCGTCCAATCGTAACTACTCGGCCATTCTCGCTACGCAGTACAATAGCCTCGTATGCACTACGGAGAAATTCTTCTTAAATTGTTGGCCGGAATTGTAGTGATCCGCGACACAAAGAAGTTCTATCCTCCAGGTGGCGCTATAATTTGGTTACATATCACAGAGTAATCAAGAACTTTAACTCTGCCAAATATTTTGGCGCGAAAGAAGGAGCAAAGTAAATAAGTAATGGTAAAAAATTTGTACCATTCCAGTCGAAAAAATATAAAATTCAATCGGATCGGAAAATTTTCCGGACAGGAGCAAGTTAAATCAGTAGTGGTAAAAAAAAATGTACCAGTCCAGTCGAAAAAATATAATTTTGAATCGAATCGGAAAATTTTCCGGACAATGATTCCTCCGCCTAATGCATACGAGGTTATTTCTTCGTGCAACCAGAAAGGCCGAGTTGTTCCGATTGATGGGTCGTCTAGAAAGAGTTATCGTTCTTTGTCCCAAAACGATGCTTCTACCATAAGTGCCAGCATAGCTGGCATATGAGAAGAACATAACCCGTGTCATGCCAACAGCTGGTTTATTAATAATAAATGTGTTTAGTTCCGATGCAAAGACCCTTTAAGTGAATCAATATCAACGCCAAAATATGAAATCTTTAATGACCTGACAACAGTATCGTAACTATATCCCTTCTTAATAAGTCTATTTTAAAGGTTTTGTTAGCTTCTGAGGTGAATACTGACATTTTTGTGTTTTATAAAGAATATTTCCGTAAAATATTGGATGTGAAATACCTGAACGTATAAGAAGTCTGCATGTTGAGCTATATTTCCGAATGATGTCCTTATACCGATGATAAAATTTAGTAAATATTTTGACTAGTTTATGATATCGAAAACCCTGGTTTAATGATTTTTCAGTAATACATAAATTTTCCTCTTTAAAATCTAAAACATTGTTACATACACGAGCGAATCGTACAAGTTGAGATATATAAACACCGTAAGATGGTGACAAGGGAACGTCACCATCTAAAAATGGATAATTAACGATAGGAAATGAGAAATCATCTCTTTTATCATATATTTTAGTATTAAGCTTTCCGTTAACGATATATATATATATATATCAAGATCGAGGAAAGGGCAGTGGTCATTGTTAGTATTGGCTTTATTTAAAGTAAGTTCAACAGGATATTTTTCTTTAGTATACATACTGAATTCGTCATTATTGAGAGCCAAAATATCATCCAAATATCTAAAAGTATTATTACATTTGTGTATCAGATGTTGTTTCGATGGGTCTTTGCTGATTTTTGTCATAAATTGTAATTCATAGCAATACAAAAACAGGTCCGCAATAAGTGGTGCACAGTTAGTCCCCATTGAAATTCCGATAACCTGACGATATATGGAATCTCCAAAGCGAACAAAAATGTTATCTAGCAAAAATTCAAGGGCAGATATAGTATCAAAGCATGTCCAATTGACATAGTTTTTTTGTTTATTGCTACTAAAAAATGACCTAAAAGAGTTTGAATATATATATTCACATTCTGACTTTTTAAATGCCCATTTAATTAGGTGTGTGAATTTTTTCTTAATGAGAATGTGAGGCAATGTGGTATATAGGTAGAAAAATCAAAACTTTTTTTGAACAATTTATTATCAGGTTTTTGATTGTACCAAGTGTACTGGTAAGAAGAATAGATAATTTAGTAGTGGAACAATGGCTTGAAGACGAAATAAATCTATATTTGTAAGGTGTTTTGTGTAGTTTCGGAAGCCAATACATAGTCGGGACTTTCATTGTTTTTGGTTCTGCTTGTAAAGCGGTAGCTAAAAGTTTATGTTTGTTACAGATGTCGTTTTCTGAAAATGGAGTCAGTTAGAATGTTGGTGAATTGGTGATTTCTTTTTGTAGAACCTCAATGTAAAATTTACGTCGAACAATAATAATATTGTTAGCAGCTTTATCGGCCGGGACAAAAACAAATTCCTTGGCTAGTTCTTTTAGTTTATGTTTGATACGAGAAATAGGTTTATTGTGGTTATTGTTTAGAGTTAAATGTTCTTTAAAATGTTAAATACGTATATCAACTATGTTCATTACTGAATTAAAAAAAGTGTCCAAAGATTTTTTGTCAGCTTTTCCCCGTTTAATCCATTTCAAACAGTAAGTACAGAGTGAGTCGTTGATGATATCACGACACTCATTCCAATTAATAATTGACGGGGGACGATATTTAGGTCCTTTACTGAGGAATGATTTTAACTCTCGGTCTTGAACGATGTTAAGATCTCCTGTTATAACATGGAAAATAGGTCCATAAATGTATTCGAAATTACTACAATTACATGAAGTAGGTGTATTTTCACTGATACTAACATCTTTACACAATTGGCTATAATTAAACACAAATTTCCGGGCAGATTTCTTGTAAATATAACAAATAAGAGGGAGCTCAGTATTATTAAAATATCCAGGAATTTGTTCTTTAACAGAATGGTCGTTAAAAATACCAGCAATATTTACAAAATCAAAACCTTTATTGACATACTTTATTTTAATAAAATGTTTTTTTATGATCTTCAGGACGATCAATTTTAGGAAACAGTTTAGAATAACAATATGCCATTATAATTTGAACAATTTCATACTTAGGACTGCTATATGAAATTGTGTTGCAATCCTCTAAAATTTTATTTAACTTATTAATCGGTAATGAACAGAGCTTTGTTAACAGATACTGTCTGCCGTTATTTTTTGAAATAGAATTTAGGTCCGAAATATTGGTATGATTGGTCCGAAATTTTCTTTGATTGCGATTTTTTCTACGACCATGAGAACGGTTTTTTCGAACAGTTTTAGAAACAATATCCAAAATGTTAACAGAATCGGTTCTTGATATATTGCCAAATCCCATGATATTATCATTAAGACCGAGAGGGTAGACTGTCTGTAATTTTGAATCCAATTTAATTCAATTATTTTCCGTGATCGTACAAACTTTGAATGGGATTCACCAGGCTGCTTATTTACTACTTCCAAAGGTTGAACTGCTAAATATTTAATAGGATGGTTGTGCTTCTTAAGGTGTTGATAAATGATACTTTTGAATTTATTGGGTCTTTTAAAACGATACAGATGATCTTGAGTACGTTTAGATAAATACCGTCCAGTTTCACCTACGTACTGAATACCGTATCCCGGTTTGTTTCATGTGAGTAAATAAATAAGACTGTTTGTTTTTCAAGTTATATCAGTTTCAAATTTTAAAGAAAATGTGCGACCATTAAATGTGGACCATATCGTATTGTTGGTGGAAAGACGGGGACATGTAAGTAATTTTTTGGCATGACACTTATCGATAGAAGGGTAACCACGATTTTTATTGTTAAAAATATTAGCGATGGTCGTATTTTTAGATAAGCGATTTTGAAGATTGAGACGTGTAGATACCCTTTGAACGAGTTTAGTATTTAATATTTTTCCATTTCTAAGCTTCATATTTGTTTTTTTGTTTGTGAATTATATTAGAAAGGAGCAAAGACTGGCGTCCAGAATATGAACCAGCATACAATGACTTAAGTTATGTAAAAATTATAAATCTGTTCGGCTAAAGATGTCAAACGCTATCCGTATTAATTACCCGAAAAAGATGGGGTATATCAGGATAGCGACTGACGTCTGACTAAATAGTAGAAAGGGGCTGAATATTGAAATACTACCTTTTGATAAATTTCCTAAAGTAATGAACTAGAGAAGTTCTCGCTCGGACACACAAGAGAAGTTCTCGCTCGGACACACACTCCATAATCTAGTATATTATAAGAGCATAAATCTGAATCAGCGGGAGGCACCCTACTGTCTCCACACGGCACTAAAGACAAATAAAATTGAGAATGGAAATGGGGAATGTGCTAAAGAGACAACAACCCGACCAAAGAGCAGACAACAGCAGAAGGTCACCAACAGGTCTTCAATGCAACGAGAAATTCCCGCACCCGGAGGTGTCCTTCAGCTGGCCCCTAAACAAATATATCATATTCTTATAAAAAACCGAGCAGAAATTTGATTTTCAATTATACGTCAATTACAACAGACGTCAATATAGAAAATAATGTTCCTTCCACTTGAGATTGCGAAACATCTAGTTTTAAATATGTTCCCTATGGTCATGTTATCACAGGAGACCTCAACATCGTCGATGACCGTGAAGTCATAACTTTTCTAAAGAAAGGACCGAAATACCGTCCTCCATCTACAATAGATTGGAAACAGTGTCGTCAGGTCATTAAAGACGCTCTGTCTGCCTATTGTAAAAATTGGTGCAAACGTGAAAAAATCCGATAAAAAATCTTTAGACAGTTATTTGAATAAAATTAAAAATACGGTTGATATTCGAATAGCTCATTTAGAAAACAATTCTGAAATTAATAATAGGAACCATGATATACCCATTTCTAGAATAAAAAACAAACTCAAGGTACTCGCAGAGCGGTTTGTGTTCGTACCGGCAGACAAGGCAGCAAATAATGTAGTGGTGGTGTGACGCATATACTACACGAAAGTTCTTCAAAACGAAATTATCAATTCCTCTACATTCAGGTCAGTGCGCACCACAGAGAGTCAAATCGTTAACAAGCATACCACTGCCACTGCCCAGCTTAAAGCATCTTCCGAACATTTGAAAGTCCCTACCATGTACTGGTTACCGAAATTACACAAAAAACCATTTAAATTCCGTTTCATCTCCGCTTCCAGTAAGTTTTCTACTACTAATCTATCAGTGCTTCTAACCACCTCCCTTACTACTATCAAAGAACTGATTATTAACTTTTGTAATAAAGCTTATGAAAATAATGGTATTAATTATTTTTGGAGTGTTAAAAATTCTTTAGAGGTTTTAGATAAAATACATGCTTTCAATGGTCCTTACAATTCTGTTGACAGTTATGATTTTTCTACTCTGTACACTACACTTCCACAAAATCTTATAAAGAAAAAGTTTTTGTATTTGATAAAATGGTCTTTCGAAAAATCTCATTGTAATTTTATTTGCTGTAACTCGTTTAAGGCCTTTTTCTGTAACGAAAAAGGAAAGTATGCTAGATACACTTACTGGAAATGTGAGGATATGATTGAAGCTTTAAACTTTCTGCTTGATAACATTTATGTACGTTTCGGCGATAAAGTGTATCGTCAGGTAGTAGGTATTCCTATGGGCACCAACTGTGCCCCTTTAATAGCAGATTTATTTCTATATTGCTATGAATCTCAGTTTATGACCAAACTCAGTAAAGACCCATCATTGTTACATTTGGTTGATACATTCAAAAATACCTACCGTTATCTGGATGATATTTTTTCGTTGAATAATCCAGAGTTCTCTAAATATACTTCAGAAATTTACCCAAACGAACTTACTTTAACTAAATCTAACATAAACAGCAGCAGTTGTCCTTTTCTAGATTTAGACATTTCAATTTCAAACGGGGAACTTCACACTAAAATTTACGACAAAAGAGACGATTTTTCATTTCCTATTGTTAATTTTCCTTTTTTAGACGGCGATGTGCCTTTGGCTCCATCATACGGTGTTTATATATCGCAACTCGTTCGGTTTGCCCGTGTGTGTTCTGATGTCATAGATTTTAACGAACGTAATCAATGCATCACTGGTAAATTGATGTGTCAGGGATTTCGATACCATAAATTACTTAAAACTTTTACTTAATTCTTTCATAGATACAAAGATTTGATTAGTAAATTTGGCTATACCTGTAGAAAGCTTATTAAAAATGGTATTTCACATCCTAAATTTTATGGTAATATTGTACTTAAAGCGAGGAAATCACTATGTGATCCTTGTAAACTCATCGAACCTTTAAACAAACTTATAAGTAAGGGTTATCGTACCAATATTGTAATAAGATCTCTGAATATAGTTCACATTGGCACTGATATTGATATTGTCATTAGCAAATTAAAACATAACTAAATTTCATTATCTTTTGAGGCGAGATGTATAGAGACACAGACACGTTAACTTTTATTTCTATAGAAGTCGCTCTTCACTATACTACTACCTGTCGATACATTTATTTTTGGCGTTGCACAAGTCATGTCTTCTTTGACTATTAATGACGTTAAAATACTAAATCCCTGTGATGTGTTTTAGTCGATTTTAGTCTCTGATGCATGATTTTTTATTATTAATTGGTTTTGGCTTTTAACTAGCTGTCAGTAACTGCGAGTACTCTCAAATCGCATTTTCTTGTTAATTCGACCTGTTGATACTGTTTATAATGCTTTTTTGTTATTTTATATTTATATGGATCTTGTCTGTACACCAGTTTTGATTATTTGTAATATCTTCAATTTTTCACTTATTCTTACAACATTCGTATAAACTTCAAGATTATAAAAAAACGGTTTTTTTCTAAAGTGAACATTGATTGGTTAAATATTACTCAGTCATGTCCTGTGTTTAAATTTGTTTGTTAGCTTTTTGGTCATGAATGTTTGTCTCTAATATCTAATTAACTGCATTTGTATTCAGATATCGCAGATCAAATTTATTCGTTCATTGTTTAATCATACGTTTTTTGATTGAGTTAAGTCTGCCAATTGATATTTTATCGTATGTTTTTCTTTGTTGTGATGTTATGCTATTGTTTCAGAAAAAGGGAGAAGGTTTGGATCCATTAAAACGTTTAATCCCGCTGCAAATGTTTGCACCTGTCCTAAGTCAGGAATCTGATGTACAGTAGTTGTCGTTTGTTTATGTAATATATACGTGTTTCTCGTTTCTCGTTTTGTTTATATAGATTAGACCGTTGGTTTTCCCGTTTGAATGGTTTTACACTAGTAATTTTGGGGCCCTTTATAGCTTGTTGTTCGGTGTGAGCCAAGGCTCCGTGTTGAAGGCCGTACTTTAACCTATAATGGTTTACTTTTTAAATTGTTATTTGTATGGAGAGTTGTCTCATTGGCACTCACACCACATCTTCCTATATCTATATACTAGTTCAGTGATAATGAACGCCATACTAAACTCCAAATTGTACACAAGAAACTAAAAGTTGAAATAATACAAGACTAACAAAGGCCAGAGGCTCCTGACTTGGGACAGGCGCAAAAATGCGGCGGGTTAAACATGTTTGTGAGATCTCAACCCTTCCCCTATACCTCTAGCCAATGCAGAAAAGTAAACGCATAACAATACGCACATTAAAATTCAGTTCAAGAGAAGTCCGAGTCTGATGTCAGAAGATGTAACAAAAGAAAATAAACAAAATGACAATAATACATAAATAACATCAGACTACTAGCAGTTAACTGACATGCCAGCTCCAGACTTCAATTAAACTGATTGAAAAATTATGTCTTCATCATATGAATATCAGGCACAATCCTCCCCGTGAGGGGTTTAGTATCATACCATCATAACACATATGAGAAGAACATAACCCGTGTCATGCCAACAACTGGTTTATTAATAATAAATGTGTTTAGTTCCGATGCAAAGACCCTTTAAGTAAATCAATATTAACGCCAAAATATGCAATCTTTAATGACCTGACAACAGTATCGTAACTATATCCCTTCTTAATAAGTCTATTTGAAGGTTTTGTTAGCTTCTGAGTTCCATAGACATAGATTATCAGTTACCACGGAGGGAAGCTCAAAGAAGGGGAGACAGGGGTAAGTCATCAGGAAATCAATTATTGTAAGGATGATAGATCTTTCTGACAACATGTAAATTTTTGAAGGCATTTACATTTTTCCAACATTATATTATGCTCTTTAACATGTCTAACACATTTTAGTATCCTTTAATTGATGATTTCTTTAAACTGATATTTATTATAATGTGTAAAACGTATAAATTTAATTATTACTGAGCTATTTGTTATTTGGGAAACTTTTAACAGAACTGTAATCAAATTCATTTAATCTGTTAATTTAATTCTTTATAGTTATAATTCTTTTACAAGTTTACAAAAATCACGATTACCAATCTCTTGTTGTTAGTTGTCAAAGTTCACAATAATAAATTCTTGATTTGAATCAATATGATTACACAGAAAACACATATATTTTTTGGTCAGGGTTGTCTCTTTTACATATTCCCCATTGTATTCTCAATCTTATTTATTGTATAATTTTTCATGACACCGAATTGTATATTATTAATACCAACTGACATTTTATGTTGTAAATTTTAGGTGGTGTAAATACTGGTGATTATGAAGATGTTCGACCTGTACAGACACAAGTATTCTATAATAATAGAGGCTCCAGGGGAAGACAAAGATATGAGGAACGTAGAGGGTATAGGAGAGGACACTTCAGGTAATAAACACATGGAAATAACAGGTAGATATAACCTAGAAAACAATACACAAAACAAGATAACTTAAAGAAATGAGACAGATACATCCAATAAAAGATACTAACTAAGACAACAAATATTTAGCTTTTGTCAATACAAACTAATCAAAATGTAGAGTGAAACTAACCCCAAAAAAATAAATTTCAACGCATTTTCAATTAAAACAAATGTTTTAGTTGCAGGAATATATTATTTTTCTTAGGATGTTTTGAGGAATCAATTCTTATTGAGTTAAGCCTGCCAATTGATATTTTATCGTGTGTATTTCTATGTTGTGATGTTATGCTATTGTTTCAGAAAAAGGGAGAAGGTTTGGTACCATTAAAACCTTTATTCCCGCTGCAAATGTTTGCACCTGTCCTAAGTCAGGAATCTGATGTACAGTAGTTGCCGTTTGTTTATGTAATTTATTCGTGTTCTCGTTTCTCGTTTTTTTTTTTTTTTTTTTTTTTTTTTTTTTTTTTTTTTTAAATAATATCTTTATTGCACTTTTCTTTGCTGTTGTTACAAATTTCTCGACCTACAGCAGTTGGCCGAGTATCCCTGTGAATTAGCCACTGGATAACCAGGGAATTTATGCAGTGAATTCATATTTATAGATAGTTTGTTAGTTTTACAGTTCATGGTTATTACAAACATTTTACAAACTATATTGTTTCATGATTACGGAAAGTGTACAGTTTTGTCCGGTTTTGTTTCTAAAGATTAAAACTTTATGATCATTGACCTTTAACCTTATTGATGAAAACCGTTGAGGTGGCAGAAACCAGTTATTTTACAATAAATCTTTAGAATTTCATGGATTTATGATTTTATTTTCTTGAAAATTCATTCAAGCTTATATACAAATAAAATGTATGGTTTCAAGGAACTAAGATGTGTGCGTGCTTATGTAAATATGTAGAAAACCTTTAAATTTTGGTGTCTGTCCAGCATGGAGATTTAAAAATTTATAAATGCATTGCAAATCAGGCAAAAAATGTGATGCTCTGATACCAATCTAATCCTCACCTGCAGAATCCTGCTAAAAGCCGACAAGAATTTTAGCCAAAATTCAAGAGAGAAAGGATATTCAGTGAATTAGAGCCTTGTCCGAACCTATCCTTACAATCAAAATCTCAAGATATTTTTGTTTACATAAAACTGAATTTGTTCCCCACTTTGATTGGATGCTGACAAGTGAGGAGACCACAATTTTGACATCTGATTGGACCTATATGTGAAGGAAATCCCCAACCTGTGTATGCAACTACTTACTTGTGTAGTACAGTAGCCTAGAATTTACATTCATTTATTTTTTCAGTCCACATGATGCAATTATATACCTCAATACTTAACTATAACAAAATTTCTGCGTGGGACACATGTTCTGGTACATCAAAACTGGTACCTGCTACCTGAAGCTGGTTGATCAATTGTGCGGATTAATTTATACGTTTTATTGATACTCACGAACAACTTAAACTTAAGTTAAAAATTATATGTGGTAAGTTTCGACATTGTAAATGGAAATTCATATGATTAAGTGATAAAGTGTGTAATAAATGCGTTTTGAGACAAAATTCTGTACATTTTCACGAAGCATGCTGTTTTGGTTTATTACCACGTGTTCAGATATATTGTCAACTTTTGCTACACAAATTTTATACATGAAAATATATTAAATCTAGCTATTCATGATCATATGTATCTTTTTACATCATTTAAAAATTTGGTGTTTTTAGCATTAATATATTTGTTAATTTCGTATGTGTTTAAAATTTCATTTCTAAAAACTGCATAAGCGTCTATGCCTTTTTGTTTATAATTTGATATATGAGTACTTTTATGAACTGAATATATTAAGACAGTTAGGAAGAGATTTATATCATTATACATAGGATCATGTATTTTATAGCCCAGTACTAAGGTTTTAAAATTAAAAATATGTGACCCAATTTTGATTTTGCTTACAAGTACATATATTTTCTTCCAAAATTCATGAAAGAATTGACATTTGAGAAAAAAGTGTTCGTAATCTTCAGTCAAGTTACACAAGTCACACATACTTGTTTCTTGTATGTGCCATTGTAGTAATAATTGTTTACAGGGGAGGATGTAATGGAGTAATTTCCATCTTAACATTTTATATTTGTTATTTATTAATTAGGTAAAAGTTAATTGAAGCACATTATTTATTGGAGTGATTGATTCTAGATTGAAGATGTTTTTCCATTTGGAAAATCCTAGTGGTCTCACATCATTTTTGTTATTTAAAGGGTTATATATATCTTTGGATGACATATTTTCAATTAATTTTGATTTTTTGTTAATAGTTATCAAAGGTACCAGGATTATAATTTAACAGTCAAGGACAAGTTTAATTTTGTTTTTATAGAAGTTTTCAAAGATTTGTCAGATTTTAATGTACTAACCCATTCTTTTGGAATACAATTATTCAATTTTAAAAGTTCGGAGATCCAATTTGTTTTTGAGGTTAGTTTCTCCAATATAACTTTTTTTGATATGTGACCTTTTTGATCAATTATATCGTTAATGAAAATAATACCATCTTTTATCCAATTTAGGTAAACTAAACAGTTTCCTTTAAATTTTATGTTTTTATTACCCCACAACATTTGCTGCCTAATATTTCTAAAATTTATGATAGGTGTATTACTTGATAGTGTATTATTTGCTTCGTACCAGCTCTTTAACATGTTCAAGTAAAATGAGGGTAGTATATTACTTAAATTAGGTAATGATTTTATGTTGTCAGGCATCATATGAAATATAAGGTTGTTTTTACCAAATTTATTGAAATAATATGTTGGAATGACTTTCCAATTAGCAAATTTTTTTGCGGTTAATCGTTTAATCCATGAAATTTGTAATGTATTCAAAAAGTAATCAATGTCTGTCATTTTTAGACCTCCATTTGTGTAATCTTTGGTAAGTGTTGAACGTTTTACCTTTTCTTGTTTATTATTCCGTATAAAATTGTATATGAGTTTTTTAAAATCTTTTATGTACATTTGGGGTATTGAAACAACCGAAGCTAAAAAAGTAAGATTAGGTAAAATAAGCGACTTAACAACTGTTATTCGACCTATCATTGTTAAATTTCTTTTTTCCCAATCAAGTATTAATTTTTTTGACTGTTTCATTGTTTTTTCAATATTTAATTTGTCACATTCACTTTGATTTAATCCAAAGTAAACACCTAAACTTTTAATTGGTTCCTTGCTCCAGTGTATATTTTCAATTTTTTCTTTACAATGTTTAAGTCTACCCAACCATATACCTTCTGTTTTTGATTTATTCAGTTTTAAACCAGAAAGCGTTCCAAATATTTCTATTAGGTTCAATGCTTGGTGAATTTCATTTTTAAAATTGAGAAAGAGGGTTGTATCATCAGCTAATTGGGAAATTTTTAGACTATGTGTTTTTTCATCAAGTTTAATTTGAAATCCTTTAATGTTAGAATCTTGTCTTACTCTACAGGCCAAGATTTCAACTGCTATTACAAAAATAAGAGAACTTAACGGACATCCTTGTTTTATACCACGGTGAAGTCTATAGGTTTCTGAGATCCAGCCGTTATTAGATAGACATCCTTTAGTATCATTATATAAAGTTTTTACCCATTTTAAGAAGGAAGGTGGTACTCCAAATTTTAATAGGGATTCATACATGAAGGGCCATTCTAAAGAATCAAAGGCTTTGGAAAAGTCTATGAACAATAAGATTCCTTCTATATTAAATTTTTCTGAGTAGCCTATTATATCTTGAATCTCGCTAATATTAAAACCTATGTACCGATTTTTAATATATCCATTCTGATCACTATGAATAATTTTGGACAACACTAGCTTTAATCGCTGCGCTAAGGCATAGGCCATAAGCTTAGTATCTACATTTAATAAAGTGATTGGCCTATAATGTCTAATGATAATGGATCATTTTTTTTATATAATAAGGAAATAACACCTATTTTTTGGAGTGTTGTCATTTCTTCTTTTTCATAGCATGTATTAAATACTTTTACTGCGGATTCTTTTATGTATGACCAAAAGGTACGATAAAATTCTACACTTAAACCATCTAGTCCAGGCGATTTATTTAGTTTCATATTAAATATAGCATTTGTACATTCTTCTACTGTTAGGTTGCCCCCCAATAGTTCACTCTCAGTATTGGATAGTGAGTGATCTATCTTTGTTTCCCTTATATAATTTTTTATTTCAGAAGGATCTGGTTCAGTACTTTTATATAAATTTTGGTAATAGTTTTTCCCAAGAATAAGAATATCGGATGCATCTGTAACTATGTTACCTTGATTATTTTTGAGGGCAGAAATAGTTTTCTTAGTTTGTCTTGATTTTTCAAGACCCAAAAAATATTTTGTGTTTTTTTCCCCTTCTTCTGCCCATTTGACTCGGGATCTGATTTGTGCACTTCTAGTTTCTTTTATATATAAATTTTGTAAATTGTTTTCTACATTATTTATTTCTATTTTAGAATGTTCAGAATTACTTGATTTTTCGTATAAGAATTTTAACTTATTTTCTAAATGTTTAATTTCATTTTTACTTTCAGCAGCCTTTTGTTTGCAGTATGTAATGGTTGCCTCCCTTACTTCAGTTTTCAGAATGTCCCAAGTAACTCGAGGATCGTTATTTTGGGTGAGTATTATTTCTTTATGGGTGTCAATTAATTTAATTATTATTTCTTTGTATTTTGTATCATTCAGTATACTGTTATTTATCTTAAAGAATCCTTTGCCTTTATTTTGAGCTTGAAGTCTTATTTGTAAAGAGATCGCTTGATGATCTGTATGTGATATTAGTGCAGGTCTTATATTTAATGTAAGTGATCACTCAATATATTATTATTAAGAAACTGTCACAGTACATCGTCAATATACCGAAAGGGGAAATTAAAATACTGGACTAATTTCTTTTCTCCTTTCTGTACAAGCCCTTTGATACATTCTGTTCATAGGAATACAAAAACAAATCTGCAAGCAGAGACTCGAAATTGGTACCCATTGGGATTCCAATAGTCTGTTGAAAGATCAAACCTCCAAACTCAACAAATATGTTGTCAATAAAAAAGTCCAGCATGGCAGTGATCATGGTGATATCCTCTTCGGTGTATTTTTTGCTTGACTCTGTATGATTTTTTACAAAGTAAGCTCAATTCCTGCTTAAATCTAGATATTTTAAACGTCTAGTGCCTTTTTTGTTAAAGAAACGTACGCTGACAAGTTCTTTCAGTCGAGCTGTAAGTTAAGTATGTGGAATAGTGGTATAGAGTTGAAAAATTAAAGGTTTTAATGTTGGTACAATGTTTTAATGATTGAGATTGTAAATTCACCAATAACTCTTTTGAATTTTTCATTATCTACATCTGATTAACATCATGATCAATTCTTGAATATGCCGTTTCGGAATATTTCTGAAGTCATTCTATAACTGCAGTGAGTATGGCAGTAAGAACTTTAGAAACGGGTTTAGTGGAATACTTGGAAGAACCTGCAGTATACCTTTCCTTATATTAGAATTGAGAATGGAAATTTGGAATGTGTTAAAGAGACAACAACCCGACAATAGAGCAGACAACAGCCGAAGGGCACCAATGGGTCCTCAATGTAGCGAGAAACTCCCACACCCGGAGGTGTCCTTCAGCAGGCCCTTAAACAAATATGTATACTAGTTCAGTGATAATGGACGTCATACTAAACTCCGAATTATACACAAGAAACTAAAATTAAAAATCATACAAGACTAACAAAGGCCAGAGGCTCCTGACTTGGGACAGGCGCAAACTTGCGGCGGGGTTAAACATGTTTTTTGAGATCTCAACCCTTCCCTTATACCTCTAATCAATGTAGTAAAAACAAATGCGCAACAATACGCACAGTAAAATTCAGATCAAGAGAACTCCGAGTCCGAAGTCAGAATATGAAACAAAAGAAAATAAACAAAATGACAATAATACATAAGTAACAGCAGACTACTAGCAGTTACTGACATGCCAGCTCCAGACCTAAATCAAACTGATTAAAAGATTATGTCGTCATTATATGAATATCAGGCACAATCCCTCCTGTTAGGGGTTTAGTATTATACCATCATGAAAAGACATATTTAAGAATATCAAGAATATGTCAAGACATATTCAGACATTATTAAGAATGTCAATAATATGTACAGACTGATCGAGACGAATTTAAGACAGTCAAGAATTAGTCGAGAATAATCCAAACTCTTATCAGATGATACAGGAAGTGTTGAGAATTTTTAAGTCAATGTTCATATTGTCAAAAAACATGTCAAGTTACAGAATGTCGAGTAAAAATTCATGCAAATTCAGACAAAAACTGTTTTTTCAGACTTTTTGACTTTCTTAGTGTAAATATGACGAATGATTAATTTTTGTCGTAAACAAATAGTTATGTATATGAAGCGAAGACAATTGGAAATATGATATCTGCTTGTCATGATATTATTTGTAGATTTAAATGCAGGATCTTGTGATTGTTTAAACGTGACGAAAATATATATAAACAGGTAAGAAAATAGGATACGAACAAAGTAATTATTTGATTATATCAATTCAATAGAGAGCATTGTTTTACAAAATCCAACAGATTGTTTTTAAATATAATTTAAGATCCCATATACAAAACAAAATAATCTATGAGACATCAAACGCCTTTAGAAAAATAAAATTAAAACCTGTCAACTTGTAGGAAGCGTTGTATTGCAACTGCGTAGACATACTACGCATTATCACAAACAGCCATTTTACAAAAGTAAGGAACTCACCAGTAAAAGGTAAACCAATATGATAGATTTTTAATAACAACTGTTATACAACTTTATTATTTTAAATTGTTTTAGAGAAACTGAGGGATACGTTTTTCATTCGATTAACCTTGGTTTCTCCTGGTAGACTGTGGGTTACCGGGAATATTAATAGCCGAGTAGCAAATGCTTCCCCATTTGCCAGTTTTATACCATTTATTCACATTTAATAAATTTGTTGTTGATAACTTAAGATATCCTTAAGAAACTAAGATTTTAACTGCCTTAGATAAAAATGAAATATTTGTGTTTATTTTTTGTATATCACCAGGTTCAATATCACAATTCAATACATACAAAAATAATACAAATCATAACGTACATATTGAATGTATGCTATACATCATATCTTATAATAATTCGGCGAAAATGTACAGTTTTATAACTTTTTTCTGATTTCAGTTTACAAAAAACATAGTTACATTATAGCTTGAAGATATTTTTTTAAAAATCTAACGAAGAAAAATCATGAGCGTAAAATGAATACACGAAATGGAACTTGTTTAAACAAATGACAACAGAGTGTCCCATTGCTAATCGTGAAGAAAGGCTAGATATCTAGATAACGATTAAACACATAAATTGAGAAGTATTTCTCTGATTATATCAATTCAATAGAGATCATTGTTTTGAGAAATCCAACAGATTGATTTTAAATATAATTTAAAATCCCATATACAAAAAAATAATCTATCAGACATCAAACGCCTTTAGAAAATAAAATTAAAACCTGTCAACTTGTAGGAAGCGTTGTATTGCGACTGCGTAGACATACTACGCATTAGCATAGTCAGCCATTTTATAAAAGTAAGGAACTCACCAGTAAAAGGTAAACCAATATGATAGATTTTTAATAACAACTGTTATACAATTTAATCATTTTAAATTATTTTAGAGAAACTGAGGGATACGTATTATATTCGCTGAAACTAGGTTCTCCTGGTGGACTGTGAGTCATCGGGAATTGGCCTGTTTTAATTCATTTGTTCACATTTCTTAATTTGTAGTTGATAACTGACGATGTCCTAAAAAAACTAAATAAAGGCAACAGTAGTATACCGCTGTTCAAAACTCATAAATCCATGGACAAAAAACAAAATCGGGGTAACAAACTAAAACTGAGGGAAACGCATTAAATATAAGAGGAGAACAACGACACAACATTAAAATGTAACACCCACAGAAACGGATTTTCTTTTTTGTCCATGGATTTATGAGTTTGAACAGCCGAATACTACTTT
Organism: Mytilus galloprovincialis; assembly: GCF_965363235.1. Taxonomy (NCBI): domain Eukaryota; kingdom Metazoa; phylum Mollusca; class Bivalvia; order Mytilida; family Mytilidae; genus Mytilus; species Mytilus galloprovincialis. Next base: position 89,362,749 of record NC_134846.1, read on the forward strand.
TGCCTTTATTAAGCATTAGATAAAATCCTATGAGAATAACAAATATAACATCAAAACCAAATACATGAATTTGGGATAGATAAGTACCGTGACATGTCTTATAGTAATGTAAGATTTGAACTCCATCAGACAATTGAGTTATTCGGCTTCTGTCCATTGTAGTACCTTATGTCTTTAGGTCAGGAACATGACAGCTGTTGTTAATTCATTTGATGTGTATGAGCTTATGTATTTGCCTTTTGTTAAGGGAGTTATTTCTGTTTTTTTTTTATTTTAGTATTGTCGTTATTTCATTTCATACATTGTGAATATTCATGGCTTTCGAAGCATTTTGTTTAAATGATTCTCTAGGTTAATCCAGATTTTTTTTAGGACACACCAATGTTAAAAAGTGTTTATTTTTATTTGTGTGAAGCAGAAACAAATTAATTTTCATTATGGATCAACAAATACGGGGATTTCACCAAGCTCAGCCTGTAAAATTAAAATCCAAAGACCATGGTCTTTCTCAAATAAAGAGTGTGGAGTTACACATAATAATCACTTAATGTGAAATATAGAACAGGGTATAAGTTTCAGATGGACACACCGGATCGCTTTCTATCACACTTATTTGTAACATATTCACAGATTTCGTCATTTTGTTTAAAATTTGTCGCTATTTTTTGTTCGGCAAAGGGGAAACGGAACGAAAAACAGTGTTCGGAAAGGTGATTATTACAAAAACAATTCTTATACACATTTGTCAAAATCCCTCAAACACGGAAAGAAATACAAATTGCGTGTAAAATAAGAACAATAAAAATACTTAAAAAAATATACAGGTCTTTTCATGAAAATATGGAAGGAACTTGAAACAAACTGTTCAATGTTTCAAATATCTCAAGTTAAATTTGTATAGCAAGCGCGACTAATAATAATTTATACCGATTTAATATGTTGCACTTGTTTCAGACAAGAGCTTATCATACACTGATTCTAAAATGACATATTTTACATACTTTTTTTATAACATAATGTTGAGTCACTTATTGTGTAATACCACCAAATCAAAGTACATCACATCCGGTTGCAAAAGAAAATAGGTCGAAACAATATATTCCCTTGAATTTGAAAGTTTTTCAGGTAGTTAATCTTACATTTCATTACAGTTAAACATTTTTGAATCATAAACATATTTATCTTACCTCCTTTACATTTCTAAATATGATTGGCTAAAAGCGGTACTAAGAAAAAAACTTAAAGGTTTCAACAGACGAATAAATTGATGATTAAGATTGAAATAAATTCATAAAACACATTTAAACCTAACAGGTTTTTATTGTTGGTATCTGTTTTTGTAGGATAAATGGAAGTAGCTTCTTATGTTAAAAGTATTGAAGACTTCCTCATTTGGATAGGTCATTAGTCTAAATTTCACACGTTAAGATAGGCGGTAGGATGAATTCGTTACATAGTGTGCTAGTGACGTAATACGGTATATATGAGGTCAGTAAATCGCTCTCACCCTATATGGAATTTACTGATAAATAAACTCATCATAGATACCAGGACTAAATTTTGTATATACGCCAGACGCGCGTTTCGTCTACAAAAGACTCATCAGTGACGCTCGAATTCCAAAAAGTTATTTAGGCCAAATAAAGTACGAAGTTGAAGAGCATTGAGGACCAAAATTCCTAAAAGTTTTGCCAAATCCAGCTAAGGTAATCTATGCCTGAGGTAGAAAAGCCTTAGTATTTCAAAAAATTTGTAAACAGTTAATTGACCCAATATATACCGTATTAGGTCACTAGCACACTATGTAACTAATATCATTGCATAGCAATATAATATTTCCCTCAGAAAATAACCGAAAGTTAGCGTGCAATAAAATTCCAATATTGCACTAGTGCAATAAATCTTCAAAAATTCATGACGTCATCAACGACAAAATCTTAGTTTAAACCAATTTTTACTTTCAAATATTATATTGCTATAAAATAAATGGGTGATTGCATGAATATTGGGGAATATTGTCCTTCGTAGAACATATATTGCACTTGCAAGCTCGTGCAATATAAAATTCTACTCGGGAATAACCCTATAGTATTAGGCATTTCAAAGCACCATTATTTTTTCATTTGGGGTTTCTATAGAATATTTTGGAAACTTGAGGTTAAATGGTTATTTAAGCTTGTACACAGGTACAAAAGATGTGAACATTTGATTGGCAACTTCCCATGATGATTAGTTTCTTATATGCAATGAAATGTTTTAAACCTTTCTAATGCCAAGTATTTCTTTATTTAAAATAAAGATAAATTCTGCACATTTTTTTGAGTGCAAATTTAACAAAGGCTAATAGGTGAATATCGATGGCGGTATTACACATAATAAAGGAAGCTGTACATGCACCTTTAACCTTGTGAGTACTCTCATTTGCTGAAACTTCTTGCTATTTAAGTGAACCAGTACAAAGTAGCCTCAAAAGTTTCCATTCATGTATTACGTCTTAATTTTTTTAATTATTTGCATCAAGATCTCAGTGTCCTGCTAAATATCTGTATAATTAAAGTCAAGCCCCGTAGACAAAATAGTTGTAATATCTGTACTGTTATCATAAGCATGCGAAAGTATTTGATAATAATCTCCCGTTGTTTTTGCTACTCGTTTATTAATGTCTTTATTTCTGAAAAGTGTTTTAAAAATATACAATTAACGAAAAATAAATTCAATACTCACCAATTTAGAAAGATATATATTACATCCATCACATTTATATACTTCTATGTACGGTATATTAGTCTATTAAAGTTAATCCTCGTGCGAATTAATCGTTTTACATGTGAAGGTCAATATATTTTACCAGCTAACAATTCTAAATATAGAAATAGGTGGAAACCTATTAAAGTCGGTCAATATGAAATTAAAACTATGTGTGTACATGTAATTATACTTAGTCTAGCAACTCACACAGTCAAAACTAAAACTGTCATTAGAGATGCACATATGATTGTATTTTTATCTCTAAATTCTGTATATATTTGTATGTATATTCTGCTTTTTATATTTGAAATACATGTATCAAATACTTTTTTAAAAACCAAACCAAGATGTCACTTAATCCATTGCATATATGTTCTTTAAATTGTCAGGGGTTAAGAAAATATGAAAAAAGAATTAGACTAAAAGAATGGATAAAACAACAAAAATGCAACATAATATTTTTACAAGAAACACATTTTTCGAACAATTCAATAGATAAAGAATTTACGGGCGATTTATATCATAGTTTTGGAAGCACACAATCAAGAGGTGTTTCGATTTATATCAACCAAAAAAATTAAATATGAAATCATAGATACATATGTAGATCAAGACGGAAGAATTGTTTTAATCAACACAGAAATCGATAAAAATATATTTACCTTTGTAAACCTTTATGCCCCAAACACATGTAAAGATAGAAATATATTCTTTAAAAAAGCTTTAAGTGTCATTGAAAAATATAGCCTTGGTATAATTATCATAGGCGGTGATATGAATGAAACGCTTAATATAAAAGATAGAAAAAGTAATAGACAAGATCAACAAAAAATAAGAAATAAGACAAATGGGCTAAAAACTCTGATAAAAAAACTAAAAGTTATAGATATATGGAGAGCAATAAATCCAAATAAAACGCAATATACCTGGAAAAGAAAAAATAATGAAGTAGCTAGTAGAATTGATTATTTTCTAGTTAGTCAAGATGTGAGACCAAGAGTACTCAGCACTGATGTACGACCTGCTACTATTCAATATACAGATCACTTAGCGATTTCACTTAAAATTAATCATTGTCAAGGGAACAAAGGAAAGGGATACTTCAAATTAAACAACAGTATTCTCAATGACGAATCATACAAAATAAAAATAAATACTTTGATAGATAAATATGAAAAATTAAGAAATAAAAAAAGTCTAGCAATCGTGTGGGATCTCTTTAAAATAGAAGTAAGAGAGAAAACTATAGAACATTGTAAATTAAAAGCTAAACAGAAAAGAGACGAAATTACAAAACTCGAACAAAAACTTAAACTTTTGAATGAAATTCATGATAACAACCTGGATGGAAAAAATAATAATTTGCCAAATATAATAGATTCAATAAATAAAACAGAAGAAACGCTACAAACTCTATATTCAGATAAAATAAAAGAGGCACAAATAAGATCACGAGTTAAATGGATAGAAGAGGGCGAAAAAAATACAAAATATTTCTTGGGATTAGAAAAATCAAGACAAACAAGGAAAAAAACATTACTGCTATAAGGGACAGTAAAGGAGAAATAACAGAAGATCAAGGCAAAATATTAGAAACGGGGAGAAATTATTATGTCAATTTATATAAGTCAGCTAACCCTGATTTAAGAGAAATTGAAAATTATATTGAAAAAACTAAAATAAATTACAAATTAAGTACACAAGAAGGTAATGAAATTGACGGCAACCTGACAATAAGGAATGTACACAATCTGTTTTTAAAATGAAACTTAATAAAACACCAGGTATCGATGGTCTCTCAATTGAATTTTATAGAGCTTTCTGGTCCAACTTACAAAACTTTGCTGTAGATGTTTTTAATAATTGCTATGAAAAAAAAGAATTGATAAATTCTCAGAAACTAGGATTAATTTACCCTTATATACAAGAAAAACGACCCATTAAATTTAGATAATTATAGACCAATTACCTTACTAAATGTAGATACCAAAATTATAGCATACTCTCTTGCACAAAGACTGAAACCAATATTGCATAAAATCATTCATAGTGATCAAAACGGTTATGTAAAAAACAGATATATTGGATTTAATATTAGACAAATCCAAGATATTATAAATTATTCGGAAAAATTCAATGTAGATGGAGCAATCCTATTTTTAGACTTCACAAAGGCATTTGACTCGCTAGAATGGGAATTTATGTATTGTTCTTTAAAGAAATTTGGTTTCCAGGAATCTCTTTTGAGGTGGATAAATACTTTATACACAGATATAAAGGGTTGCATATTAAATAATGGCTGGATTTCAAGACCCTTCAACATTGAGCGCGGAATCCGTCAAGGGTGTCCCGCGAGTTCTATAATTTTCGTAATTGCTGTTGAAATTTTAGCTAGTAAATTAAGACAAAATAAAAGTTTTAAAGGTTTTTAAATTAAACTAGATAATAAAACCCATACCTTAAAATTAAGCCAGCTTGCAGACGACACCACTTTATTTTTAAATTCAAAACAAGAAGTGTCATTAACTCTGAATATGATAGAAATTTTTGGATCACTTTCAGGCCTAAAGCTTAACCGAAATAAAACAGAAGGAATATGGCTCGGCAATTTAAAGTCCTGCAAAGATAAAGTTGAAAACATTAATTTTACACAAAAACCTATAAAAGTTTTGGGAATATACTTTGGACTTAATAAAAATGAGTGTAAAAAATTAAACTTGCAACGACAATACGAAAAATCTGAAAAAATAATTAAAGATTGGAATAAAAGAAATTTAACTATGTTAGGTAAGATAACTCTTGTTAAATCATTAATCTTACCGAATATTACTTACGTTGCATCTGTAACCGAAATTGATAACGAATACCTAGCAAAATTTAAAAAAATGATATACAGTTTTATATGGAATAATAAATCAGAAAAAGTAAAAAGGAATATAATAAGTAAAAATTACCATGATGGCCGGCTTAAAATGATAAACATAGATAAATATCTAGAAGCGATAAATATTAGTTGGGTAAAAAAACTCATCGATAACGAAGATTTATCACACAATTGGAAAGTCTTACCAAAATTTTATTTTGATAAATTTGGACAAGAATTCCTTATATTTAAAATGAATTTCAACAATATTAATTTGGTCTATAAACTGAAAGAACTAATTCCACAATTTTACTTAAGAATAATCATATCATGGATAAATTCAAAATCTGAAAAAGAATCAGAACATCTATCATATAAACAAATTAGACAGCAGCTTATATGGGGCAATAAAAATATCAAATTAAACGGTAAATGTCTCATTTTCAAAAACTGGATAAACAGTAAAATTCTTTTTTTAAATGACATTATTGATAATAAAGGAAAATTTAATCAAAACATGATCTTAGATAAACTTTCCTGTCATGCTAACTGGTTTTCAGAATATTCTAAATTAATGAAAGCAATACCAAAACAGTGGTTACAAGAGCTAACTAAAGAAGAATCAATAAAAACAAAAGTTGCCATTGACTCCGAATATAAATTTAAAGATAAAAAAGGAAAAATGGTATCACTTAAAAACATTTCCTCCAAAGACATTTACATCTCCCTCTTAAATAGATATTATGAAAAACCAAAAGGATTTCAAAAATGGGACAACATATTTATCTTGGAAAACAACACAAACAAAAGACAACAAATGCTAAATTATATCTTTTATTATATACAAGATAATAAATTCAAAATGTTAAGATGGAAATTTCTGCACTACATTTTACCAACCAAACAATCACTTTTCTCTTGGAAAATAACTAAAACTCCGCTATGTAATATTTGTGATGTCATCGAAGATTATGAGCACTACTTTTTAACATGCAAATTTCTGAAATCATTTTGGGATCAAATAAAATTATTACTTGATAAACTTAAAATAGGACACCATATCATATCAATTAAATCACTTTTGTACGGATACAAAATAAACGATACAAGTTATTACAGTATTAATGATTTAATAACAATTATTCTTTTTACTGTATACAAAGGATACTATATATCCGAACAAAAAACAAAACAAATTAATATGTTTGAAATTTTCAAAAAAGAATTTCTTCAATATCACGAAATATTGATAAATAAAGAAGGCAAATATGAAAAATTCCATAATCTGGTTGCAGCAAAAATTAAATTAATTTCATAAATTAGAATTTATAATACATCATTTTATCATATTTCTATTCCGTTACATACATGTCATTATTACTATATATATATATTGTGTACTAACAAATACTAACTTATCAATGAAATGCTATATACTAACGTTAACGAGGCCGGGATAAGGTACCGGTACTTCATGTATCTCTAACAAATGTAAAATTAAAATAAAACATTATAATTTCAAAAAAAAACAACAAAAAAAACAAAAAAAAAAAACAAAGTATGAGTGCATGTATTATGTTTTCAAAACTCATTTTAGGAGAACATTTTCTTGAAATAGGACTCTACTATGGATATTAGTAGATAGATAAAGGCAACAGTAGTATACCGCTGTTCAAAACTCATAAATCCATGGACAAAAAACAAAATCGGGGTAACAAACTAAAACTGAGGAAAACGCATTAAACAAGCCACACTCAGTGTTTTTGAGAGTTTTCCTTATTTCATATATTCTGCTATAATAGAATATTTTCCTAAGTTATATTTTAATAAAGTAAATAGAATTGTTTTAAAGCAGTAACAACACGTTATTCACTGAAAGATAAACTTTTTATGTTCCTCTCTTGAACACCCCGTAATTTTAAGTTTTACTGAAACCTCCTTGGAGACAGTAAACTTTTGTATGGATATTTCATTCAGCTTCAATTACTCATTTATTTTAACAATTCTATCCTGAATGAGTGTAAGTCACCCCGAAATAGATATTTAGTGGCTATTTAGTGGCATTGAAAGTTAAAATGTTAAGGAAATTGGGGAATAAATGAACCAAAAAGAGCCCTTAGAAGAAAGACAAAGATATAAGTGTTTTTTTTTATCATCCACAAGTTATCTTTTGTGTCATAGTCAACCTTTGTAGGTAACATGGTTACTAAAGCTTGTACACAGGTACAATAGAGGTGAAAATTTGTTTGGTTAACTTCCAGTGATGGTTAGTTTCTTATATGCAATGAGATATTATGCAACATTTTGTTATTAGTACTGGAGAGAATTTATTTTTACAAATGCCACGTATTAGTTTTTGAAACAAAGATACATTCTGCACACATTTTTGAAAATTTGTGAAATTTAACAGACTAATAGTGGAAACCAATGGTGGTTTAACATCTTCTGCTTTCAAGTTATAAGTTACTTAACAGTGATACCATCAATATAAGGTCTGAATGTACTTTTGATTGGATGTAGGAAAATCAACTGCTACTTTAATTTCATACATTTGTCATATCCGGTTACTGATACTGGGAGCATAAGGTACTAGGTAATTTGAAATGAAATTGAGGTCCTTTTTATTCAAGATAACGTCAAGTTTCAAGTTAAATAGTCGTCTAACTTTATGAAAAAGAGTCCTATTATTATCATTTAACATCATTTGACATCAACCCGAATTTTGAGGTTATAAAATAATCAAAGGACTATTTGTTTCTACCATGTATGGTTATAAGTTATAAAATCTCAAATAACAATTTGTCGAAACTTACCATTTTATAAAAAGATATTTGTCGATATATTTTATTGTCTAAAGCTTGACGTTAACAATCAAATTTAGAATTTAAGTTCATTTATGCAATAAATAAAACAATAATTGCTACTTAGAATGTTATTCTCAACCATACCAAACAGTTGACGGGTTTAAACAAATAAACTTCTAGTGCAAAATAATAGTACCTGCCTCATTGATTTAATCAAGATATTGGTTTGTTATAGCTTTATTTGAATAATAATAATAACAATACAAAAGCTCCGGCTTGTATAAAGAATAAGATGTCCATTGCCAACGATTATCACACAGTCTTCTATCGAAGTAAAGCATATGTTGTTAGATAACTTTAATTGGAAATCTCGGGGAAGGAAAAACGGGGATGGCACGTCTAATTCCATTTAATTCCCATTTTCGTGCAATATATAAGTTATTTTCTTACCCTGATTACAAAAACTCTGGTCAGTATTATTCTAAATCTATAAATATATAGATCTATCGGTTTATAAATTCGTTGTACCACATAATAGTACCAATTGCAGTAATTATCAAAGAAACATTCCTTTCGCATGATCAAAGAGCCATTTGGTGAAATTAACTAGTAATTGCTACCTTTATTGATAACACTATATCACGTTTACTTAACTTTTAAATCGATTCTGGTAATTAATATCAACAATAGGATTTAATAATGCCAGTCTCGGTACTGTTTTATACAAATGGGTGCAGTAACTCAAACCTGTACAAAATGAACTTAAAGCAATCCTTTTGACTGCTTTCCAATTTCAGAAATGTTAAACAACCAAGCAAGTTAACTTAATCGGCGACAGACCAGATGTCTGCCTTTTTAAAACTGCTGCAGATATAATATATTGACAAGTCTGTTCTATTTACAGGTCTGATTTTGACTGGTCCTATGAATAAATAAAGGCAAAAGTAGTATACCGCCGTTTGATATTACCCCCCTCAACTTTACAACATAGATCATCTCCTGACCCGACAAAGGACAGATGTGTTTTAACTTCTTGTTTTGTTTAACATTCAATTAGACCTGACTACTGATTATATAAATGATAACCGTATTTTTCTTATTTCCGGTAAAGTAATCAGATATACTGTGAAACTATATAAATATATCTTACTTGTTGATCGACATACAAGAAGAATGGATCATTTATAGTAGTTAAGACAACCGACCAAACCTTAAACACCAACTAACAAAGGTGCGATTCGATATAGTTTAAAGCAAATCATTCGTGAAAATGTGTTGCGATTCACGCTGTGAAGTATGTTCTAGACACAATTAAAATAATTAAGAAATCGACATTACGAATTATTTTTCTTAAAAAATGGTAAGAAACGCAGAGACAACTTGTTAATCAGAAAACTAAATGTATTGTATAACATCTGTCAGAAAATTACATTGGTGTAACAGGACATAGTGTGTGCGAAGCGGTCAGAATCGATAACCAGCAAATACGGCATCCCTAGTACAGACGAATTCCGTTGAGAGAACATTTAGACATTTGTCGGGATGAAAAATTGAACTTTCCCCCGTTCTTCAAATGCACTGTTCAAGCAGAAGAATACCGTAAAGAACTAGAAAGAAATTCATAAAATTGTTTGACGCCAAGTTATATGGTAAACATTTACACGAACAACAATGTTGCGTCATGATACTAATGGCGTTACGTACGACAGTGCGTTCGGATTTTAATTATCTAACAATATGAGTTTAGAACATCAACCACTCGCATATTAAAAATAAATCCATCAAAATGCACATATCTACAAAAAAACCTTGACTTGTTTTTCTTGTTTTAACTTAATTCTGTAATTTTTTGTATCATACATTTATTTTATTGATCACACAAATCACACTATTACGTTTATAATCGCTTGTACGGCGTAACATTTTCAGATTGAATAAATTACATTATCCTATGTTCTGTTGTAATTTTGAACATACAATCCGCGAAATTGGGAATCCGTTTTATGTGTTTAAAGGAAAGTTACAGATGGGTGCAGTCCTAACCTGCACAGCAAGTTAACTTGATAACCAGCCATTTGGACTAGTCAAAGTTAACCTGTGACCGAATTTAGGACTGCTCTGACATGTCTTAGGACCAAAATCTAGTTAACTTAAAAAGCGGACCTGGTCCTAGGACTGCTTTTATGTCTGCCCAAAAGTTAATTTGGAAACAGGTCCGCTATTGATACAAGTTAACTTCGAACCAATCCTGTCATAAGTTAACGTATGTTAACTTCGAAACCAGTCCTGCATTAAAGTTGACAACAGTTAATATCGGAACCAGTTCTGCCACAAAATTAACATATGTTAACTTTTGCTTTGACAATTCCGATCGAAACCAGACCTGTTCCCAAGTTAATTAATGACTGGACTGCTCAACGCTAAGTTAACTTGTAACCAGGACCGCTCTACATCGATTTTTAGCTCACCTGGCCCAAAGCTTTTCGTCGTCGTCGTCGTTCGTCGTTGTTAACTTTTACAAAAATCTTCTCCTCTGCAACTACATGGCCAATTTTAACCAAACTTGTCCACAATCATCATTGGGGTATCTAGTTTAAAAAAATGTGCCCGGTAACTCCGCCAACTAACAAAGATAGCAGCCGTGGCTAAAAATGGAAGATAGGGGTAAAATGTAGATTTTGGCTTGTAACTCTGAAACCAAAGCAATTAGTGCAATTCTGACATGGGGTAAAATTGTTCATCAAGTGAGGATCTATCTGCCTCGATATTGTCAGATGAATCGGACAACCGGTTGAAAAGATGCTGCCCCTGAATTGGTAATTTTAAGGAAATTTTGTCGTTTTTTGTTATTATCTTGAATATTTTCATAGATAGAGATAAACTGTAAACAGCAATAAATTTCAGCACAGTAAGATCTACAAATAATTTACATGACCAAACAGTTAGTTCACCCCTTTAAAAGGAGTTATCGCTCTTTATAGTCCGATTTTAACCATTTTTATAAAATTTTAAGAATCTTTTACAAAAATCTGTTCCTCTGAAACTACATGACCAAATTTAACCAAACTTGGCCACAGTCATCATTAGGGTATCTAGCTTAAAAAATGTGTGCGATGACATAGCCAACCAACAAAGATGGCCGCCATGGCTAAAAAAAGAATATTGGGTAAAATAAAGCTTTTGGCTTATAACTCTGAAACCAGAGCATTTAGAGCAAATCTGACTGTGTTAAATTGTTTATCAAGTCAATATTTATCTGCCCTGCAATGTTCAGATGAATCGGACAATTGGTTGTTGGCTTGCTGCCCCTGAATAGATAAATTTTAAGGAAATATTGCCATTTTGTGTTATTATCTTGAATACTATTATAGATATAGATAAACTGTAAACAACAATAGTGTTCAGTAAAGTAAGATCTACAAACAATGTCAACAATACAAATTGATCAGTTGACCCCTAAAGGAGTTATTGTCCTTTACAGTTAATTTTTAACAATTTTCATAAATGTTGTAAATTTTGTAAATTTTTACAAAAATTTTAACTACTGGGATAGATTCATAGGTTCATTATAGATGGAGATAATTGTAAGCAGCAAGAATGTTCAGTAAAGTCAGATCTACAAACACATCACCATCACCAAAAAACAATTTTGTCATGAATCAATCTGTGTCCTTTGTTTATGATATGCGCATAGACCAAGGTGACGACATAGGCTCTTTAGAGCCTCTAGTTTAAAAAATATTTTCTAATATCTTTGTTTCTTGGTATAAACATCGAAAATAAAGTGAAATCAATACTTCAATGATAAAATCAGGATAAAATATATATAATTGTAAATAAAGTACGCATAAAACGTAACTTGTTATATAAAGGAGTAGGTAAGGGCCAATTTTGGCCTCAAATTTTAGGTTCATCTAACGAAAGATTTTGGACACTTTTTAAACACTTAAGTGTCTATTTCATTTGATTTTAACTAATTTTGTCATTAAAAACGATCCGATACAAGCTCAAATATGAAAAATCTACCAAATATGCCGGAAAATGTCACTTTTCAGATGTTATTTGTAAAAAATGATAGTGGCCGCATCCGTGTTTATCCTCAACCTTTATATATGTTATGTATTATCATCAAATACAACTTACATTTCAATATTAAGGATGCGGCCACTTTTGTTTTACACGGAAACCGTCTAAAATTTAACTAAAATGCTAATATTGTGAAGATTTCAGTACTTTAGCATGACTTTATGGTGCTAGTACCCGATATATGTGCATTGTATTGTCAAAAACATTACATATTTGTGTAGCAGAAGCATTTTACTGTTCAATAAATAACTAAAAATTTACATTTTAACAATTTTGTAAAACTGCTATATTTTGTGGCCAAAATGGGTCTTACTGGACCTACTCCTTTATCCATGATTTGCCTTTCTATAAATAAAAAAAAAATCTTTGTAACAATGTTACCGGGCATTGAATACATATTCCAATACCTATTAAATTTAACCATAATTGCACTTTATTATGTATATCTATATAGCCGCCTTCTATGTCTATATCAGCAATATTTTAATGTCAGGATAGAATTTATAATACCAAATGAAAGCAACATTGGAACACATGACCACAAAATTTTTTCTGCATCAATTTAAGGTGCCAGCATGTGCTCCTTTTGTTCAATATATTGATACGTAACAACATTTTAGTAGTTTTAATACCTCAGACTGACTTGTACAACAAAATTATTTGACCGCATGAACCAAAACTGACCATATTTGCACTTTATTTTGTAAATCTACATAGCCACGTAGTTAATCAGCCTTATTATTTTTATGTCAGGATTCAATTTATAAAACAAATAACAGCAATATTGGTCTACAACAAATACAAAGTTTTGTTCGCATAAATTTAGGATGCCAGATTGTCCACCCTTTTATTCAAAATAGTGATACGTAACAAATTTCAGCAGTTTTGATACCTCATGCTGACTTGTACATCAACATTATTTGACTGCATCAACCAAAAATGACCATACTTGCATTTTAATTTGTAAATTTACATACCAGCATAGAAAATTTAGTCGTATTTTTTTATGTCAGGATTCAATGTATAATACAAATGACAGCAATTTTGGAATGCAATAAATACTAATTTTTGTTTGCATAAATTAAGGGTGTCAGCATGTCCTCCTTTTCTTCAAAATATTAATACAAAGCAAAATTGTAGCAGTTTTGATACCTCATTCTGACTTGTACAACAACATTAGTTGACCACATCAACCATAACTGACCATATTTGCACTTTATTTTGTAAATCTATATACCAGCATATTAAATCAGCCATATTTGTTTTATGTCAAGATTCAATGTATAATTCAAATGACATCACTATTGGAATACAATTACTACAATTTTTGGTCACATAATTTAGGGTGGCAGCATGTCCACCTTTATTCAAAATATTGATATGTAACAAACTTTCAGTAGTTTGGATACCTCATGTTGACTTGTACAACAAAATTATTTGGCCGCACGTATCTGAACTGCCCATTTTTGCACTTTAGTATATTAATCTATATAAAAATAAAATGAGAAAGGAAATTGGGAATGTGTCAAAGCGACAACAACCCGATCATAGAGCAGACAACAGCCGAAAGCCATCAATGGGTCTATATCTACATAATAATTCAGTAAATTGAAATTTCGGATTCCATTATTGCCACTATAATACAACTTAATTATATCAAAACTATACTCAATAGAAAGATCTGACAAAATAAGCATTTTCAAAGTTTCAAATGTAAAACAAACTTTTTTATAAAGCAGAATTCTAATAAATCGCATGTCTAGCAACTTTGTCCAAACGTTATTTGTTTCCATTCCATAATTGTAATATAAAAAGAAAATGTGCATTTAAAATACAAAATTAACATATTTTAAAGATACAAACTATAAGTCCCAACAAATAACCAAATAAGTCGGGTGTTTTCACAAACTTCATGACCTTGTATTTATTTTAAGCTAACATTTACTATGTCTAGCCATTGTGTCCACGGACGTCGTTTAGACGTTTCTGCAAAATGACGTCTTTCTACACACTATTCCGTCTACGCAATAAAAATATGGCCGGGAACTCTTCATTCAAAAAAGGTCTGCTAAATCAAAATAAAACTCAGATTGAAAAAACATACACTCACACACACATCAGGAAAATATCCTTTATATAGACAAGGGGAAAGAGGGGAGGGCTAGGGATAATTTCTTATGGACAAAACTTTTCACGCAAATCTAAAAATACCTTTAGTCTTATAGATTGGAATCCGATCCGCGAGGTACGTGTTATAGCTGATCAAGGGACATCTTCCTAGATCTTAATGTATATAAATTTCAGAAGTATTTTCGTTTGCAGTTGAATAATGTATTACTGAATTAGTAACTATATGAACTGGAAGATATTAACCTTGAAAGAAAAAGAAAATTTATACAATCATATAATAGAATGTTTATTTTAATTTTAAATTTGAAATAAAACCATAAGTGCTGAAACAACAGAGAAAGACCCTTGTAAATAGTCTCAACATTCGAAAAAAACACATGCATTGGACAAAAGTAAGTTAAAACTTAAAAATCATTTTATTTTATTTTGATTAACATTCATATGTTTTCACTTCATAAGGAAAAAAGAACAACCCTTACGAAATTTAAGGCCTAATAAACAAAAAAACCTTGACACAGTCTTTCTTCTTATGGTATTAACTTGATAAAAACGGCCGAGTAGATACTCCACAATATCTAAAAAAAAGCATGTATAGTACAAATTCGCTTTCTATATAAAAAAAACCCAAAAACAAACGTCAACGTATGTTGAGTCAACTTCCCCCCATTATTCCTGTTAGGTCTTGCGACGCAATACCCGGCGTATTGTCTCTGTGTTCACCATTACGACGCTTGTTCCTAAAAAGTCATAAGATGGATGAAAGCGCTAGACAATGCTACTTTTAAAACTCTTTTGGTGAATTTAGTTTTAATATATACTAATATAAAAATACGTTGGAACCAGCGACAATTTTACGAAATATAGATTTCATCTGTCGGATCAAAAGTGATAGTGATAAAAGGTTTAAAATACTTTCTGTTTATATAATTGTGTAAATAACAATGTTAGATCTGTAAATTGTTTGTTCTTCCCTGGTCGGGATTCGAACTCATGCTACTGCAATATTGTGGAAGCAAATCGCCTTGCACTCCCCCCCGTCTAAATTCTCGGGATCTAAAGTTCTCGGGATTTAATCTTGATCAGAAAGTTGTTATGAAATAACATTTCATCTCCTTTTGATAGTCTTCATCCGGTCTACATTTAAAAATAGGCATCATTTGAAAACGTTTTTTACCATGTTTACCACAAGTGTGAAGATGGGCACTAATTCGCGAGTTTCTGTATTTTGGGTGTTTTATTTGTTCTTTTTGAACTCGCACCTGTTCACAAAGGCTATTCCTGGTCTGTACAATATAATTTTCGTGACAACCAGGAAACGTGACGCGGTAAACAAAGTATGTTGTCCTACAAGTCATATTGGCGTTCACATAAAATTTTCTGCCATCTTTTGATTCTGCCTGTTTCCAAATATTTATATCTTGACCGCAAACACAGCATCTTGAATCTCCGAAACGCTTTTTCAAAGGCACTAACCTTCAGCTCGAATCAAACTCTGGTTAAGTATTTCCTTAAGTTTTGAGGTTGTCTTCGGCTGTAGATCAAGTTTCCTTCCGGTATCAGTTTTTTTTAGAGTATCACTTTCCTGTCACAACAAAAGTCCAAAAGTCTGAAAAGACAAATTTTTGTCTTAATTTGCATAAATGTTTACTCGACATTTTTTCTTTGTCTAAATTATTTAAAAAAATTCTCAACATAGTAATAATTTGTTTAATAAGGTTCTTGATTTTTCTTGACAAGAGTTTTGACAGTATTAACATTGTCTTAAAATTTCTCGACCCTTCCTGTATCATCTGATGATATTTCTTCATTAGTCTCGACCAATTCTTGATTGTCTAATATATGTCTTAATCAGTTTTGACATATTCTTGACATTCTTAATAATGTCTCAACATAACTTGACGCATTCTTGACAGTCTTAAAGTAGGCTGAATACATCTCGACACATTCTTGTCGGTCTGAAAGATGTCTTGACACTATCTCAACAGTATACCTTTCGCACTGTTTAAACACAATCTGTTGCTGTTATTTACTCATTTTTATTATTTCTACATGTAAACTAAACT
Source organism: Mytilus galloprovincialis (assembly GCF_965363235.1). Lineage (NCBI taxonomy): Eukaryota > Metazoa > Mollusca > Bivalvia > Mytilida > Mytilidae > Mytilus > Mytilus galloprovincialis. Next base: position 89,379,443 of record NC_134846.1, read on the forward strand.
TGGAAGAATCAAGGATTTGTATAAGACAATACCCTTAGAGTGGGAGTACCCCAAATGACCCTAACATGTAGTTTTATTTGGATTAATGTTGTACTAAACATTTAATTAAATCGTAGTTACTGACAAACACCATATGAGATTTATGCCGGTTGAAAGACAATAATAATAATGCCGGTTGAAAAACTGCCAGTCAAATTTTCTTTACTAAAATGAGTGGCTTGATGCAGTTTTAACATGTGACTGTGTGTCTCTTTTGAACCGACCATTCGTCTTGTTTATGTGTTTTCTTAAAAAGGGGGACCTTGATTTGTTTTCGGTTGAGACAAAGAATTCGTTTCCATCTTGATAATCAAACTTATTTTTTTTTAGAACAACCAAAAACTTTATAAATTGAGTGTTGTATTTTATAATTTGATATCAAAACTAAATATTTGTTATACTTCCCTCCTGTCAATATACATAGTATGTCCTTAATATCTACAAAATTTCATGAAATTCTGTTGTGTGTTTTCAGAGGAGTTGAGATGACAAACTGTTGCAGAAGTACATTGAAGCAAATAAGTTCAAAGGGGCATTACTCCTAGAAAAAAATTGAACCGTAATTTCCTGTTGATATGCACATCTACATAGTATGTCCTTATTATCTACAAAATTTCATGAAATTCTGTTGTGTGGTTTGAGAGGAGTTGCGATGACAAACTGTTGCAGTAATACATTAAAGTAAATAAGTTCAAAGGGCGTAACTCCTAGAAACAAAATTGAATCGCAATTCATAAATCATAATCATAAAAGATTTATTTAAAGTCGGTTATACATATAACAATACAACATAAGCTCTGTAGAGCTTTTATCCGACATCCGACAATTTCCCGTCGATATGCACAGCTACATAGTATGTCCTTATTATCTGAAAAGGTTTCGTGAAATTCTGTGTGGTTTGAGAGGAGTTGCGATGACAAGAAACAGGACTGACGGACGGACTGACGGACGGACGGACGGACGGACTGACGGACGGAAGGACTGACGGACGGACGGACGGGTCAAAAACATTATACCCTCCGCAACTTCGTTGCGTAGGGTATAATTACCTTTGGAACATGTACTGGATGCAGTATGTGGATTGACAGGAAGTGACATCTCAAAAACAGGCCTTTCTTCTGTACTTTCATTGCTGTGCTTTATTTCTGGAATGGAAATAAATAAAGGTTTAAATGTAATTGCAGCAAATTAAAAAAACAACAACAGCAATGGGCTTATATAAATTTAGAGAATGACCATTTCAACTGTATTTGGCACCTCCATTGAACAGAGGACAGTTTATTTTTATAATGAGATATAATAAAAGCAAAAAAACATGTAAACATTGGGGGACTATGGTTTCTTTTCAAGTTAAAATTTTAGTATATTAAACATGTGAAATGGCTTAATTAAAAATTATCAGAAAATTCATTTTTTCCTACTTCAAAAACATTTTGGAATCAGAAAAATTAACCTTTTTCCTTTATAATACTTTTGCTTATACTAAAAATGAATAACTCTATCAAAGGAAGAATTTGAAGAAAATTTTAACCACTACATATATCCTACATCATACATGTTGTACAATAAAATAAATTTGTCTTTATTGTTTACAACCACTTTATTTGATTCATTGCTTATCTTTGCACAGATGATTTTTTTTAAACCACCTTTGTGCCTCTTCTCAGTAAAAGTGGTTTTTCCCTATAATGATCTTTCCTTCATTTTGTAAAAATACTCATCATGTCTTTTACTAATACTCTCATCAGTAATCATTTGCATCATACATGCATGATTGATAATATACTGAAAAACAGTGGGCATGTTGGGATCGCCAAAAAGAAAAATTTATTGCAGGCATGAATAACTAATTAGTTTTTTGTTGGTTTCCAATATTTATTTTTTTCTACTGTAGTGGTGTTCTTCTTCTTCTTTAGTTACAGATAACCATCAACATTTTGAAGATTACATTCTGGCGCATGCTTGATTGAGGTTGCTTTCTAAAATTAATTTTAATTTTTCTCTATTTTCATACTGTACAATTTTTATCATGTTTATTGGACTTTTAATTTTTACATTTTTTATTGTATTTTTTTTTAAATTAAGATAAAAACAATAGGTACATTTGTTGGGTTTTGTTTGTTTGTAAAAGGTGGATTATAGCCAATAGTGCATGGACAATATCTGGTTATTTCTAGTATTTTTCTTGGGTATTCAATCAGTATAATTAACTTAATATACATGTGCATGTTTATATGTACATGTAACACACTATTAATATTTATAATTTATATCTGTTTGATAATGCATGTATACACGTATTTAAATGCTTATTGTTCTAAGTTAAAATCATGAAATAAAGTGATTACAGTCTATATCCATTTATATGCATGTCTTTCAATCACATAATATTTGAATCATTGCTGATTATTTATGTGAAAAAATATCTGTTTATCTTGTAAGTTTTATACACGTAATGCCAGGGGTACGTGGAAAAGGTGAAACGTGCATGAAACCTTTAAATGTAAACAGAATTTCATATTAATTAAAATGATACGAGGCATTGTATGCAAACTTGAGTGTCAGACTTATCTTAATTGATTGAATTTACAAAAACACGTTCCAAATAATGAACTGGATGTGATAAAATGAATACAAACCCTTTGCGTCTAGAAACATTTTTTCAAGAACTCCAACATCTATCCCGCCGTCTATCCCAAAGAAATGGGGAGCATCTTCATGTAAAACTATTATCTTGTTGGTAGTGTCGTCAACGTCCTCAACATGGGGTCCCCCGCCGGTCTTATTGCGTACTCTTTTGATATCATTTGCCTCCAGTTTTGCTTTGGAACACGACTTTTTCCATTTCTCCTTTATTTGTTCAACTGTCCATTTTGGCCCCCCGGCCCTGGCATTGACAGAATTGGTAATGTTTAACCAGACCTGATTTTTTTTTGGCGTTTGTAACGGAATTTGTTTGTTTGGATTTTTGGATTTAATAACATCATGGTTTTCTTCAACTAGATCAACAAGATAAGATAGGGAAGCCTTTGGGAAGTTTTCACTTCTTTTACGTTTTAGATCTGTCTTCTGCTCCATATTGCCAGGAAAACAATGAATTATGGGTAATAAGTAGCATTTAACCATTTGTTAAGTAACTTATCCAGTGGCGCACTAACCAGACTCCCATTTAACCATGGAGCAATGAAAAAATAGCCAACGGATAGTAAGCCACTGGATAACATAATTAGCCGTTGGATAAGCTAACCAATGGTTAAATTTAGCCATAGATTTGAGCAACCCAGTCCTGATTTTTTTCTTTAAAAAATCATAGAACAAAAAATATGTTTAGATCTTAATTATGCATGTATGTGTGGGACCCTTTATAAATACAGTTTTCTATTATTCCAGGAGTAGATAATAATTTTTGGGAAATTATCCATTTTTTTTTTATTTTAAATTATTTGAATCATTATTTGAAAAAGAAAATCCATTTTAGTTTGAAATGAAGATTTTCATTTTGTGCTTAACACACACTTTTTAAATTGTAGGGGCATGGTCAGTCAACTGATAAGTTGCATGGCTGATAACAGGTAAATCTGTAATTTTTCACATGACAATCGTATATTCCCTGGGGTGTGTATAACTTATTTGGAATTTTCTGGAGAACATGTTATAATTAATATATATTGCAACAGATGACATTTCACAAATTTTCTTCTGTTAAATCAAAGATTTATATAGTAAGTTAGACCAGAGGCATGTAATACATTATATTATATATCTCTGGTACGACTATACAAATCCTTGGAATAATTAAGATACAATAATATACTAATAAAAAACAGATTTTGGTACAATAATTGTTTATTAACCATTTTAGCATTGAATATTATGCATGTAGAATGAAATATGTCTACAGTAGGATTGGTTTTAATCATTTAAGAAATTATTAATAAGATTTAGTTAGCAATATTTTTCATTATTTACAAACCACATTTAAATTGACAGTTATATACCCAAATTTTTCATTATTTTATATTTACATGCCTAACGTCGGTTTTTGTTGTAATAAGTGTAACTTGAAACAACAGTATATTATATGAAGAGAAATAAATCTCAAGTTATAACAGGTGTATTGGTCATCATTTTTTAAACTCATTTTTCAAGTAAATTCATGACACAATTCAAAATGTTCAGAATATGTCAAGCCATACTGAGAAAAAATAAGAATGTCAAAAATTTGTCAAGAAATTTTAAATAAACTTATCATAGATACCAAGGCTAAATTTTATATCTACGCCAGACGCGTAAGATCATATTCTTAGTGTCTAAAATTTGTCGAGTAAATTTAATACAAATTTAATATAAATCAGAATTTGTCAAGAAAAATTAAGACACAGCTCAAACTTTTGGAGAATGTCGAGTAATTGGTAATGCATATTAAGACAAAAATGGTCTTTGCAGACTTTTGGACTTTTGTAGTATGTAGAATCGGAAGATTTAATTTTATTGTATTAAAAACATTCGGCAAATACGGGTCATATGTTCTGACGAACGGTATTTTCTTTAAAATTTCATCCGTGTCTTTCACTTACGGGGCTCGTAATTCTTGAAGTGTCAGTTGTTTTGCTTTGCGTATTCCACTTTTGATTAGACCTTCTGGGTATAACTGTTGTGTCAAATAGTCTATCAATTCGTTCAAACATACGTCTCGAATGTTGTTGTGCGACACTATAGCACAAATCAGCCTGGCCATCCAGAAAGGTATATTTCGTTTTGTATGGGACGGATGACATGAATGAAAATTTCAGTATTGATGAGTGTCTGTGGATTTATTATAAATGTCGTTATTTGTCTCCCTGATTTCAAAATGAAGATATCCTTAAATGTTAGCTGAGTGTCACTGGTTTCGATGGTGAATTTAATCGACGGATGTAAGGCGTTGATTAGTTCTTTAAATTTATATAAATTTTCTTCTGATCTGCTCCAAAATATTATGCAGTCATCTAAATATCTTTTCCAAAACTAAATGACATATCATTGAAATTTTGGTCGTATTGGACGGATATTTTGTGATACATCTGTATCCCATCACTTATTTGGCGTAGGAAGGATCAACTTTAGTTCCAATGCCTGTACCCATAATTATTTTACGGCTGTGAGACCAAGATCAGGCGTATAGACTTGTAACCCTTTGCCAAATACTCCTCTGAGAAGACATACCATTTGAAACAAAGAGAAAAAATAGAAATGAAAAGATTCTTATAAACTATTAAGCACGCTGCTGCAGCCTACGTTTTATAATGCGTAATCGACTATTAAACTACTGCAAATCAACAAAATGGCTTTCATAAAGGAGTAACCACTTAACTTTAAAAGTTTTTTTTTTTTTCGCGTAAACGTTTTTATTCAGTTGTTTTCGTTGCTAGCAAATCAAAATCTTTTCAATATTTAACACTATAATGTATGGGGGAAACTCTGGGTTCAGAATATTTTTTTATCATCTGTATGACCAGAATTTTTTTATTTTGGTTTTATCAAATTGGGGATCAGAATATTTTTCAAGGAAAAATCAATCCCCTCCTCCTTTTTGAACACAAATGGTTGCTAGAAAAGTTGCCCGAAAAAATTGCATTCGGTTCTACGTAATGAAAATTAAAATGGCATATACAAATGATATAGTTTACAATCTTATGTACAGGTAATTAAACAAGGTGTATTGATGTGAACAAATTTAATGTGAAATCACATTATATTAAACTTATTGTAAACAGGTTCACTGTACATGACGTGTGGTGTGAACACGATCTAAGTTCTTCATTAACACATTGTTATGTAATAGTAATAACTAAAAGATTGCTTAAGTAAAAAAATATCATAGATTGTTGTCTGTCTGCTAAGTACCGAACGTGACCTTTTCCCGAACATGACTGTTTTGTCGAGTGTGAACTGCATTGCTATACGGCATGTCTCGGTATTTATACCTCCAACAGTCTTGTATTTTGTTATGATATTTCTATTGTGGGTTCAGATAGATATTGTATTTTGTCTTATAGTTTGTGGTTAGAATCATGTATTTTTGATACATTTCATATATGTCTTATTTTTCAGTATAGTCAAATTAATTTTCCTTTACGTATATCGTTAGTTCAAATAATTACGACATCGTCACATCAGTAATTTAAAATAGCATTTCAATAACGTCATAATCGTATTAATGATTAGGACTAGTATTGTGAAAGTAATTGGAAATATGTCAATGTTTGAGGAGTCCTGTGCTGTGTAATGGAAGATGTTCTATGTTATGTTACAGTTTACAGTTAACTTATTACTAATGTACTATCATATTATTTATTTATGCGTTTATCTGTGCTTGATATTGATGTGTTTGTTTGTACTGTATTCCTGTAACGTTATGGTGTAATTTTACCGATATATTTTAACATTGCCAAATAAGCGGGATATTTGACCAGCCATTAAACAAGGTTCAACCATATTTTTTTTTATCTTGAAATGTCCGATACCAAGTCAGAAATATTGCAGTTGAAGTGCTTGTCTATGTATATTGTCGTTTGTTTAAGTTGCACTTCACTCACTGTTCCTGTCGTACTTTTGTGGTTAAAGTGTTTCCCTCGGTTTTAGTTTGTAACCCAGATTTGTTTTCTCTCAATCAGTTTATGAGTTTTTCAAAGCACTATTCTGCTGTTGATTACAGATTTATAGAAAAACAATAGGTTATATGATATCTGCTTGTTATAAGATGATTCATGTATTCAAATGAATTAGTTTGTACATGTTTCAACTTTTCGAAATACAATATATATAACCTGACAACAATAATTTGATAAAATACATCTCCGACGAGACTTAATTGCAATAATTTGTAAATTTAATGTTTACTATACAATTAGTAAATAATCTTTTAGGACAACAATCCGCATTTACGCAAATAAATCAATACCTTTAAATTTGTCACATAGTATGACACATGTTATTGCGACTACGCATAATCATAGTCAGCCATTCAACACAACGTTTATAAAGATGAGTCACTAAAATTCTGGAGTATACGATTAAAGAAGGTCAGTTAAAAAAATTAGTTAATTGTTTAATAACATGTCAAATAACAAATATCTTATGTCATACTCAAACTATTAACCAGGATTCTCTGTAAATATCAACCATGCCAGATATAGGGTGTGACACGCATTGTCTCAGAAAAGCTTTAAACTTTGTCAGTTATTACACTTTAATGTATAAATGAAAAAATAATATGATATTTGGTTGAGGTAAACTAAAGTTTTAGAGCAGAAACCAAAGTTTGGACGTAGGTACAGACCGACAAAGGTTAAACTTAATGCTATGACAGGGGAATAATAATTTAGGAAAGAAACTTATAGTTGAGGTTTTATTCATTTAACAGTATAATAGACGGTTAAAGACTGCTTAGTACTTTTCTTAAAAATCTTAAAGTGCTTTCATGTGTATGATGATTGTCCCCATAATCAAGTTATTTGTTTATTCCAATATTCCAAGTTAAGGATATGCATTGCTATGTTTTATTTATTGGATGTTTATTCCAATTGTTCCTGTTGAGGATTTTTGTTTTTCAATTTCAATTTAATTTCCTATGTTCCATGTTATAGATATTTATTCCTATTTTTCATGTTAAGTATATGTATTCCAATGTTTCATGTTAAAGATGTTTATTCATACTATTCTTACTTCGGATGTAAAATCCTATGGTTCCTAGCTTTCATGTGAAGGATATTTATTTCCACGTTCTATGTTAAGAATATTTATTCCCATGTTTCATGTTAAGGATATCTATTTAATGCAATGTTTCATGGAAAGGATATTTTTTTCTATGATCTATGTTAAAGATATTTATTCCTAGATTTCATGTTAGAGATGTTTTTTCGCATGTTTTATGTCAGGAATATTCATTCTCATGTTTCGAGTAAAGAATATTTATTCCCATATTTTATGTGAAGAATATTTATTCCTTTGTCAAATATTAAAGGTAATTATTTCCTTGTTTTATGTAAAGGATTTTTTTCCTATGTTTCATTTTAAGGATATATATTCCCATGTTTTATGTTTATAATAATTAATCCCAGGTTTAATGTTGAGGATATCTATTCCGATGATTTAAGTTAAGCCTGTACAATATTAGAATGTTTATTCATAATTTTCATTATGAATTACAAAGCTTGTTTGAGTCAGTATTTTTCAGCCTCCTTTATTGATATAAATACTAGTATCAGATCTTAGAGGGGGCAGAATTAAATATTCCAGTGAAGCAGTGCGAGAAATTTGGTATAACCCCTTGTTTCTTTAATTGGAAGTACTAGAACTATTCTTTCAAATTGTACTACATCGACTCCTGAATCTTAATTACAGCTCCTTTATTAAAAAGAATGCAAAGCAAACCTTTGATCAACTTGCCTGCTTGTTATGTATGTATGTATGTATGTATGTATGTATGTATGTATGTATGTATGTATGTATGTATGTATGCATGCATGCATGCATGCATGCATGCATGCATGTATGTATGCATGCATGCATGCATGTATGTATGCATGCATGCATGCATGCATGTATGTATGTATGTATGTATGTATGTATGTATGTATGTATGTATGTATGTATGTATGTATGTATGTATGTATGTATGTATGTATGTATGTATGTATGTATGTATGTATGTATGTATGTATGTATGTATGTATGTATGTATGTATGTATGTATGTATGTATGTATGTATGTATGTATGTATGTATGTATGTATGTATGTATGTATGTATGTATGTATGTATGTATGTATGTTTGTTTGTTTGTTTGTTCTTGTTTATTTGTTTTTGATGTGTTTTGTTATTTAATTTTGCCATGTGAGTATGTTTTTTTCCGATTAGATTTTCCTCCAAGTTCATTATTTTTGTTATTTTACTTTTTTTTGTAAACAACAGGTAGGTAGTCTGTTTCAGTCTGTTTATTATATGCTGGAATTTGTTTGGACAATAAACATTAACTTCATTTCATGTCAATTTTTATTGTCCAATTAAGTCACAGTATATATAAAACAGACTGAAACTCTCCAAGCAAACATAGCAAGCAAGTCTAACAAAGTTTTGTTTTGTATGCTTTTATAGAAGAGCTATAACAGTGTTCTGCTATTTACCTTTCTTGCTCTTTCGATTGGACCTGAATCATCTAAAGCTGTGAATTGATCTATTTGAAAACAAAAAAGAAAATGCATATTTGGACAGTGAAGATCATAATTATTAATGAGTCTGTAATACTAAGTAAAATCCTAAAAAAATTAATACTAATATGTGCCTAAAATAAGCATGCACAAGCCACATTTATATCAGAACTTTTTCTAACTTTAAATATTTAAAACACAACATATGCAACTTAGGAGATACACTGCTACATAGATTTCAACAAGATTAATTCAATTTTAATTCTTCGTCAGAAATTTGTTTCAAAGAAATAAACATACATGCATCAAATGTAAAATCATTACCATATATCACTGAACATAATACAAACCTTATTTACATTAATAAGTTTACATGTTGCACTGTTTTGTTTTTGCAATCTAGTAACATTTGTATACAGTCTCTGCAAATACATATACCTCGAATTATAAGAGTATCATTAACTGTTTTGCATAATCATTTTTATGGTCATGTGTTTTTATAATAAGTTTTTAATTAGGATTTATTAAAAAGTATATACTTCGTTTAGCTTGTCACTAGAATTTATGTGGTTACAGCATGACCAGGTCAGCACAAAATCTTGATTCAAATACTAGTATACAAAAAAGCAGCATAACCTACCATACATGTACATATAAATTTGCTACATTTGTAGACAATTTTTCATATTTACATTCTAAATAAAGTGGCGTAAAGCCCACTCGTAAAGATCCTTATAAAATTTATACTTGTGATTATTAGATTCTTTCTACAAGGGTGTATTAATGAAGATAAAATATACTTCCCTGGAAGGGAACTGTATACAAAAAGCAAACATACACTTTGAATAAAATAAATTTGGTCATAGAAATAGGTTAAAAAAGTCACTGAAAAGGTTGGTCAGCATTTCCACCTGGAAAACAAGCTTACCTGTTCCAAATTCAAGGACTAGTCCATGAAGTATATTATAATTACCACATAAGACAGTGACAATTCTCTGTCACATCATCTTTTTTAGCATCAGACTGTTCATGTCACAGGAGTTGATAAAAACGGAACTTCACTTAGTTTTCCCCTTTTTATTTGTTCATTGTTTCCAAGTACATTGAACAATGGCTTGAACATATTTGTAATTTTAATGAAGGCGATGGGAGCAGACCATTTACAAACAGCAACTTGTTCATGATAGTCATCATCACAATTTTCACATGTCCTCTCAAGTTTGTTAGACTTTTATGTCCTCTGAAAAACATTGACATAGTAAAGGCTTGTCATTGCTATAAACTGACCAGCCATTATGAAACATATATATAGATATATTTTAAAATTAGATGTAAAGAGTAAAATGTTTTGATTTAAAGAAGCAACCAACAAGTTGCAGACGTCTGTCTCCATTTTTGTGTAGATAAACAAATGACTTTTTTTTTGTTTTCAAATTTTGGTGAGTTCTAAAAGGGGAAATAACTCTTGTAGATTTCAGGCAATTTTGGGCATTTGTATCCATTTTTTTTATGAAAAACATCTAATTAGCTCCAAAAATGTTTTTGCAGAAATGAGAAATATCAATCTTTTGGAATAAAAGCTGTTTTTTTAGTTTATTCAGGAATGGATGCGTATTTTCATAAATTAGGAAAAAAGTTGGTTCATAATTGCATTAGAATATGCTTGAATTCATACTACTAACCTACATTAAAAATCTCAATTTGAGTTTAACATCAGAAAAAAATGATAAAAAATGTTACTGTACAAGTATTTAAAAGAATTTGATATGATATATAATGAATCAAACATATTATGCTGTATATAAGTCACTGTAAACCGAGAATAGCAAAACTCATCTATTTTCTACATTTTAAAGCCCGTTGTCATGGTAACCATACATAATTCAGGGTGACATGTGCAGACTTTTTTTCATATTTTATATCAATGTTTGTTGTCAGAAAGTTTCAACAATATCGGTGACCACCCGTGCACAACTTTGGTTGATGGTTACAGAGAACGGGTGTTAAATGACCCAAGAATAAAAAAAAATGAGAAAAAGAAAACTGTAAGCAAAACAGAAGTAAATTATCTTTCTGCAAGGTGAAAAGAACTAAATTTTGTTTAATCATAACAATTTCTCAATTCCATTCTACGAAAAGATGAATACATAGATTTGTAAGTGCTAGCAATAACGAATGGCACCTTTTCCCAATTTTCCAGGGTAACGGCAGCCATTTTGACTACTCCAGAGTAAAAGCGTGCATTTACTCAAGCAAATTATCCTTTCCATCATATCTGCATATGCCAGTCAATACTGGAGTGAAATTTCATTGATTTTAGAGCATTTTGATTTTTTTTGACATTTTAACTGTTTCCATGATAACGGCGGCTACACAAAAAGTGCCAACCCCAAATTGAAAATCTACATATAGTTGTTAACATTATTGTATTTGAGGCGTTCAATTCTGAGATCGAAAGTTGACAAACAAGTGTGGAAGAAAAAAAAGAAATTCAAAGAAACGTAGAATAACAATACGTCACCCCAACTCATTTGAGAGTGTCATAATGAATTAATGAGAACAAATTGTAACGGTCTTTCGTAAAAATGCGGGAAGAAGAAAATTAAGCTCAATTGTTAAAAAATAATTTAAAGTTTAATTTTCCATAGATATCCGAAAATAACCAATGTCAACATGGGTGTATGAAATTATTATGACAAATGAATAAAATAAGTTCATAACTGATCATTAAGTTTAAAAAAATAAAATGACCACACTTACCAAATATTACAGGTAAACAATTGTATATTTCGGGATTTAAAATTTAAAGTAGAATTCATTTTTCTTTTTATGAATGTTACTCACACACGGCAAAACATTGAGGTCTTGTACCACATAATATGATATGACTATTAAGTGTCACCTTAAAAAAGGTAAAACTACAATCGGTATAAACACTGTCCAGTCGATTGTCATCTTATAAATTTCAGGTCACTGTTTCAAGGAAACATAGCAATAACAGATGACAATCAACTTGACAATATTGTACATAATTCAGTTCTTTTCTGTAAATTTTGCGACATTTCAGTTCTATTTTGATGTGTTCAGGTAAATAACAATCGCTCAGCAGTATAGATGTTTAGATCTTCATAAAGTCTCAATAGAACTGAATTCACCACTGTGGAAAAATGTATCATTCACTGAAAGACTTGTGTTCAAATGAAAATTACCTTTCCAGAACATAATTAGTTTACTACTGAATTGTTGGTTATAACAAAGCTATTGTTTTTATGAAGTTTTGAGTATGATGCTGGCTGATAATAAATTTCCGGTGTCAGCATAGTAATATTGGGTGTTATTTGCTAGAATGTGTCACACTAATTTTATTAAAATAGTGTATAGTCAACATATTCTTATTACGTATTATCGTCTAAACATCATCCACACAATGTTAGATCTGTAAATTTGCTTTCCCAATTTGTTTGTTCTTCCCTCGCCGGGATTCGAACTGAGATATCGTGACACCAAATCGCGTTGCACTGTGTCCGGAACGCTAGACCCCTCAACCTCCTAGGCTTCACAAAAATGAAGCTTTCGGTGGCTGGGTGTTACCTTTCCTCGTCAGTTTTAATCTAGTGTCGTAATACAGTCGATATATATATGTTAGTGGCAATAAGTAGAATAAGGCATTAAGCTTAAATCCTACGCAATAAGCTAACGCCTAGGAATCGAGTCTATTGCCTAAATGACGTTAGGCGTCAGTCGTAAATTCTAGGATTAAAGCTTAAGGTAGCACAATACAAAGATTTTTTCACTCCTAATCAGATAACTTTAAACTGATGTAGTTCATTTCATCCTTCTTTATATTTTATAAATGAGGTACCAAAAGAAAGAAGAAAGATTAAAATTTCAAATTGTGATAATTTCATTATGACATGATTATTACATAATTAATTGTTATGTAATTAGTTGCTATATTGTGATGTCCACACTTGAATGAATTTAGCGTCTTTATTTTTCATAGCATCCCAAAATATTTTATAGATTCTTGTAGAACACAGCTTGACCTCCAAAACTGTGTCTCAGATTTCCAAAAACATCAATAGAACAAATTTTATACCCAATTGAATTTAGTGATCTCTTATGAATTGATGTTGCAAACTTCATTGAAGATTTATGAGAGAATTAAATACAATAGGAAAAATCTGAGACACAGTTTTGGAGGTCAAACTGTGTTCTGCAAGAATATATAAAATATTTTGGGATGCTATGAATAACAAAGAAGCTAAATTCATTCAAATATGGACATCACAATATAGCAACTAATTACATAACAATTAATTATGTAATAATTATTTCATAATGAAATTATCACAATTCGAAAGATTAATCATTCTTCTTTCTTTTGGTACCTCATTTATAAAATTTAAAGAAGGATGAATGGAATAACATCACTTTAAAGATGTCTGATTGGGGATGAAAAACCTTTGACGTATTGTGCTACCTTAAATCCTGAAAAATGAGTGCAGGCATTAAGATTAATGCCTAAAATATAAATGCGAGTTAATAAAAGACATTTATTCAATTAAATTCAAATACATTTGTTACATAATATTGCATTATCTGAACTGAAGTTTAAAATTTCCTCTACCGGGGAAAAATATAACTAACACAATATGTTATTTATACAAAAACAAATAACACCTTCGAATCGTACTTTTCTTCACTAACAAAAGTTCCTCGTATACCGGAAATGAACTAGTCACATTGAATACACATATAAGCTCTTGATGTATCTTTTCAATAGGTCACCATACCACCTTCAACGATAACCTTTACCTTATAGTAAGATATTAAAGGCACGAAAAACAAACGGATGCAGAGGTTTTCTTCTGAAGCTTCTAGTTAAATTCCCATGTTTTATCCATAAACAAAATGGGGAAACTTGGTTGGAGCAAACAATCATATCTTAATTTTGTCTAATTTGGCCAGTTCAAACCAGCTCAACTAGTCATTGAACAAAAGTGAGTTCGCACTCAAAAAGTACTTTCATTTCAACTTAAATCGATATTTTTCAAAAACATATTACCAACTTTGAAGTTACTTTATAAACGAATTTCATAAACATGTAATAATGATCATAAATAATGATATGGCTAAATAAACATTGAAACTTAAAAGTTAAAACATTTTTCCATCTTATGGTATTTATTTTCATAATAGGCTATGCAATTACTTGATAAAATATTGAATTTAGTTGACTTGGTAGTACTATTTTGAGTTGGAACTCACTTTTGTCCAACGACTGTAGTGAAGTGTTAGAATTTCAAAATAATTATTTTATAGAATCTCATCCCCTTTTTTATTAGATGTAATTACTTTTTTTTTTTTAAATCTGTGTAATACCGTAAAAAAGTTCAAGTTAATTTTGTTTTGAATATAAAAAACACGTACAATTTGAAGATCTGTCAAATGAATGTATATCAATATTAGGGATATGATTTAAAAAAATACTGTATATCAAGAATAAATCATCGAATATACATAAAATCAAGAGTTCACTTATTGCCTAAAATTATGTTCGGCATTACGCAGGATGAATAATCATCATCAGATTTCAGAAAATAAGCGTAATTCCTGAAAATTTAAGGCAATAACTTAATGCCTAGGCGTTAGCTTATTGCCTAATTTCACTATTAGACATTTTCACCATAAGCCGATACCAAAACTATACCGAAACCGAAACCGATACCGAAACCAAATATAGTAGGGAATGGTAATTGTTTATATGTTAATTAGTTCAACCTTTTTACTCCATTATATTGTTTGAAATTTGTATACAGAAGACATAGTATTACTTCAATTCATCAATTCGTATGAATATATCAAAAAGCAAAATTAAATTCAACCATTACTTAATTACACCAATGCAAGTAATATACAATTTAAGATGTTGATGCAATCTATCTATGATGTACATTAAGCAGGTTTAGTAGTAGGGTAATAGCTGCACATAGTTCTACAACATGTGCAATAACGTTCCGGTTATGTCTATAAAGAGAATATATTATTTGATATATGCATATTCGTCTTATGGAATGTTCTAAATAAACTCTTCTGCACGAATATTTTTGTCTATAGATTTGCGTTCATCGTAGATAATTGAATGTTAATTGCGTAGCTGCCTTACAGTATATAGTATTGTAATAGGATTATCTAATGGATATATGATATCACCAAGTAAGTAACAATCACGAGAAAACGGTAAAATATCGTGTGTGCCGATCGCATCCATCAATCTGTAAGTCATCACGTCACTGTTATGACCTAGAAACCATATTTGATGTACCTTATTTTCTTTTCTGTGTCTCTTATTACTTACGTCAACATTAATGTAGTGTATACGACGATGTCAACTATAAACTATGCATGCCTGGTTTTTGGTTGACGATTTATTATATGGTAGGTGTCATCAATAAATCCAACAGCTTCTTCCAACACTAGCCAATCACCCTTCGTAGATTCCCATTTTTCAGCTTACAGATATGTTATCAATAAACTGCAAGCTTGATGAAGAATTGACCAAATTTCATGGATAGCTTTATGAAGTAAAATTTTATTTTTACACCAAGAACAAATAAAAATTAAAAACCAATTGTTCAGAGAACAATTGAAAGTCTTTCCACACCAAAGAAATTTGGATAAGAAGGTAGTTTCTTCATACTGATGCGATAAATAATGGTTTAATTATCTTTTTCAGTGATATAAGGGAGATAATATGCTACTTCCGGTGAAATGAATGTCACATCCGGTCTCATATGATAGCTTCTTTCACACTGATTCCAAAAATATATAGTTTCTATATACTTTTGTATGTAGAATGGTAGATAATTGGCCACTTCCAGTTTGTTGGAAGTCATTTTTAGTCTTCTGTTATCTGTTCATGTATCTTTATGACAAAATATCTGGATTCTGAGTACTTTTATGTGAAAACATTGCAAAAAAAGCTACTTCCGGTTTCCCAAGGTCACTTCCGGTAGCCATTTTTCAAGGTCATTTGTCACTTAACCTTTTGTATAAGGTCAAATGTCTTTATAATGAACTTAATTGAAGTTATTATCAAATAACCTCATATCAAGACATTTCAGGGGCATCAACTCCTATAAGATGCCATCTAATTGTATAAGACTAAATGTAGCATATCTTCACTACAATAAAGCTGACATTTTGCACTTGTTCTTTTATATGTATCTCTCAAAGTGTCAGAGAAAATGCAAAAACAAGCAAAAGTCACAATTGAGAACTTGACCTTGACCTTTGACCTTGACCTCATTTTCTAAGTAAGGACCTAGGGGACTCAAATAAAAACATTCCAGGGTTATACGGTTAACTGTTTATGGGTTAAATAAACATACCGACAAATTTATTTTGTAAAGGTAGATAACTCCTATAAAATTTCATCGAATCGCTTCGATCCAAATACGCCAAAAATTACTGAGGATATAACGAACAATTTGTAAAAAGAATTTTGTCGCTATCTTGTTTTGTTACGAAGGAGATGCACACAGAGGATAAACAGTGAAAAGGGAGATAACTCTTACATAGAAAATGGTTCGCCTTAGCAGGGTGAAATTTAAAAGCGCATAAACTATACGATACCATATGAGAAATATCTAAGCGACATATTGCGAAACAAACATTTTGCGCAAGAACAAAATTTGGCGGAAGAAAAAAAAAAAAAAAATATAAATCAATTGCTTTAAAAAAGCAATTGTAGGGGGTCTTTCCCCCTTTAAAATTAATTGAATTGGGGGGGGGGGGGTTGTTTGTTTGTTTGTTTGTTTGTTTGTTTGTTTCTGTATGGGGTTTATATTATTGTTACCGGAGAAGTTTCATGTTTAGTTTGGAAAGTTTTTCTTTTATTTTAGGTACAGCGCGCGCGCCACATCACGTGACACGGGTTTATAATAACGAAAAGATAGTCTTTTTATTCCTTTTTAGGTGGGGACTTTGAACAGACAACATGTATAGAGACGGAATGCACACAATGTAATTTCTTTTGTCATTGTAGGAAATTGACATTTTGATGACAGTTCACAAGCAATGCATGATTTGGATTTATTTGATCCGGTGTAACTTTAAAACACATTTATTGATTATTTTCTGATAATGTACATTTTTCAGCACCTGTTTGTAACACAGATTAGTATTTCAATCTCGGAGCGGACATTTTATTGTAGGCTTTTACTGAAATTTACGGACCTAGCAAGCAATTTTTACGGCATTGCAATTTCTTTTCTCTAGGAAAAGCTTTGAGAGATATCTGCACCAAGTTTTTTTATAAACTTTTAGTACATGTATGCCCTGCTGACTGCAAATTTTGAGGTCGATTGTATTTGTAGTTTCAGAGTACATGTGGATTTTTTTTTCAGAAGTGACGCAAGAACAATATTAAATTTCAATTTTTCATGAAACATGATTGATTGATCATGATCATGATTGATTGATCATGATCATGATTGATCATGATCATGATTGATTGATTGATTGATTAGTTGGTTGGTTGGTTGGTAAAACACGTTGGATAGGGCCAATTGAAACAGCGAAAAAGAAACAAAAAAGATCTTGGACCCTATATTAAACACACGAGACGGAAACATGATTGCTTGATTGATTGATTGATTGATTGATTGATTGATTGATTGATTGGTTGGTTGGTTGGTTGGTTGGTTGGTTGGTTGGTTGGTTAAACACGTTGGATAGGGCCAATTGAAACAGCGAAAAAAAAACAAAGAAGATCTTGGACCCTATATTAAACACATGAGACGGAAACATGATTGATTGATTGATTAATCATGATCATGATTGGTTGATTGATCATGATTGGTTGATTGATCATGATCATGATTTGTTGATTGATCATTATTGATTGATCATGATTGGTTGGTTGGTTGGTTGGTTGGCAAACACACATAAAATTCTTCAAGTCGTGCCCCAAATCACATATGTACATGACCTTGACCTTTGACCTTGTGACCTTTGTCAAGGTCATTGCTTCACAATGTCATTGCAAAAGACCCTATGGGTCAAGGACCTTTTGTTTAAGAGTTTTGCCTAATAATGGCTTTTTATAAACCATCAATGGGGGTTATGTCCCTTACATAATGGTAAAACCAATACAGTCATAATGTAACAAAGTTGCCCCTTGAAGTACTGAACATTTTTCACTGCTTAAATTTTCTGTATCTATAACCATTCAAGAATTATAGGGAAATCAAAGACATATGAAAATCTAAAATATGACCTTGACCTTTGACCTTGACCTAATTTTCTAAGTTAGGACCCAGGGGACTCAAATAAAAACATTCCAGGGTTATACGGTTAACGGTTTATGAGTTAAAAAAACATACCGACAAATTTATTCCGTAAAGGTACATAACTCCTATAAAATTTCATCGAATCGCTTCGATCCAAATTAGCCAAAAATTCCTGAGGATGTAACGAACAATTTGTAAAAAGAATTTTGTCGCTTTCTTATTTTGTTACGAAGGAGATGCACACACATGACAAACAGTGAATAGGGAGATAACTCTTACAAAGAAAATGGTTCGGCTTAGCAGGGTGAAATTTAAAAGCGCATAAACTATACGATAAAATATGAAAAAAATCTAAGCGACATATTGCGAAACAAACATTTATCGCAAGAACAAAATTTGGCGGAAAAAAAAAAAAAATAATAATAATAATCAGAACAAATACAATAGGCTTTCCACAGAAAAGTGGAAAGACCTAATAATAATCAGAACAAAAACAATTAAAAACCAATTGTTCAGAGAACAATTGAAAGTCTTTCCACACCAAAGAAATTTTGATAGGAAGATAGTTTCTTCATACTGATGAGATAAATAATGGTTTAATTATATTTTTGAGTGATAAAAGGGAGATAATATGCTACTTCCGGTCTCATATGATAGCTTATTTCACACTGATTCCAAAAATATATAGTTTCTATATACTATTGTATGTAGAAGGGGAAATAATTGGCCACTTCCGGTTTGTTGGAAGTCATGTTTCATCTCCAGTAATTAGTGTATGTATCTATATGACAAAATTTATTGATTCTGGGTACTTTGAGATGAAAAAATTGCAAAAAAGGTTACTTCCGGTTTTCTCAAGGTCACTTCCGGTAGTCATTTTTCAAGGTCATTTGTCACCTAATCTTTTGTTCAAGGTCAAATGCCTTTATAATGAACTTAGTTGAAGTCATAATCAAATAACCTCATATCAAGACATTTGAGGGGCAACAACTCCTATAGGATGGCATTAAATTGTATAAGACTAAATGTAGCATATCTTCATTACAATAAAGCTGACATTTTGCACTTGTTCTTTAGTATGTATCTTTCAAAGTGTCGGAGAAAATACAAAAAGAAGCAAAAGTCACAATTGAGAACTTGACCTTGACCTTTGTCCATCACACATGTGTTAAAGTCAGTTTTTATTGTCATGATAACAATTTAAACTATGGAATAATTTGCAACTGCTGGTGGACGTTTCGTCCCCGAGGGTTTCGCCAGCCCAGTAGTCAACACTTCAGTGTTGATATGAATATCAATAATAAGGTCATTTTAATAAATTTTCTGTTTACAAAACTTTGAATTTTTCGAAAAACTAAGGATTTTCGTATCCCAGGCATAGATTACCTTAGCCGTATTCGGTACAACTTTTTGGAATTTTTGGATCTTCAATGCTCTTCAACTTAATACTCGTTTGGCTTTATAAATATTTTGATATGAACGTCACTGATAAGTCTTATGTAGACGAAACGCATGTCTGGCGTACTAAACTATAATTCTGGTACCTTTGATAACTATTGCTTAAAAATTGCGGATGAATATTGAAGAACCTTGCACATCAAAAGGGGCAATTAAACGTGTTCCAGAAAAAGAAAAAAAAAAGGAAAAGGAGAGAAAACACATGAAAATGTATAACGTACCATTGAAAGTAATTTTGCTGAAAGCACCCCCAAGCTTTTTGAACCCCCTTCATCTCATACAAATTACAGTAGTCATACAATCATAATAAAATTTAAAAAAATGTATTTGTTTTGGTTCATTTGTTCATTAAAGGTTCCTTTTATATATATATTTTCGGAACGATATTGCACATATTGTAGAACTATGTACAGTTCTTTCCATTATTCCCTGGTCACAACGAACCCACGACACATCTTAGCATCGCCACGAAATTTAATTTCATCAAATCGCAGGTCATCTGTGATCGTCGTATAACAATCACACGATATTTTGAGCATTGTGGCGCTGTCGTGTGTCGGGGGACGAAAATTAGACATACACCTTTTTTGCTCTACGATTTTGTGTTGTGTCACTGTCTTGTGGCTGTCACGAGAGTGTCTTATCACAGTCGTGCAACTGTCTTGCGATACACATATTGTCGTGGATACCAACGTAGACAATTTCGATAAAAAAAAATTGTACAACTGTCGCATGACTGTCATACGACAATCTTACGACAATCGCAAAACACTTGTGTTACAGTCGCACGATTGTCTTACGAATACCAAATTTCGTACGATGCCCGCACTACATTGATTGTCTGTCGTACGACAGTTGTACTTGCGTCGTGCAACATATTTTCGTTTTATTTATAAGAATATAATTCGACGGTAATGATTGTTTGGAAAAAATCGTCTGCCGTTTAAAGAGGATTACGCTTGGGCCTGCTAAGTAGGTGCCTTCCGGCCTCCAACAAGAGCAAAATATGGTACTGATAGCGTTGCTACCATCTTTTGTTTTTTTTTTCTTTTCCGGAGCATTCTGGTTTAAATCGCTAACACTTATAATATAAACTAATACGAAAACGTTGTTTACTTGGACCGAACTTATAATGACACTGAATACTATTGAAAGCAAATGGCACGCAATTAATCGGGCAATCTTTATAAACAAGTATTCCGGAGTCAAACGCACGTGAGTGACCTACGACTGTTGCGCGACAGTCATACGACAGGGTCACGACAAAAGCACGCCCATCCCATGACATGAAAACCTGAAAAATAGCCCCAAACAACTCACGATTGTTGTACGACTGTCGCATGACTGTTGCACGACTGCCTTGCAACAAACCTACGACAGTTCAATTACAATACTTTTCTCTGTCGTGTACCCATCGTGGAACCATCGTGAACATGTCGTAGTAGATGTGACTACTCAATATATTATTTTGACATTTTGCACTACAAAGCCACGTCAACTATTTTATAGATCTTCCACGACAAAAAATCGTACGATCTGTTGTGACTGGGGCTTTAGACGAAACTTGAGTCATATTTAATATACATCATCAATACTAAATTTACATCAAAATCTTAATTGTAGATTACTTACTTAAGAATACTCGTTAAATTCAATTTTGCTTTTTTGATAGATTCATGTTAATTTTTGAATTGAATAAATACTCCATCTAGTATTTCAAATTTCAAACAATAAAATGGATTAAAAGGGTTGAGTTAATTATAAACTTTATTAACATTTACCATTTACGTTACTGCTATTTTTGGTTTGGTTTTCGGTATCGGTTTCGGTTTCGGTATCGACTTATGGTAAACATTTAGTCTTAGATGCATGATTTTTATGCAGTTAAGCTGCATTATGCGAGCACCCTAGATTTGTGTTCTACCCAATAAATGCTGAAATACTTGCCATTGTTATTATCTAGCTTGCTACTATGTTATATATGACTAATTGAACACTTTTTTAATACTTTTTATTCTGGATTACAAAAAATATGACCAGAAAAACCTTAAATGATCGTCGATTTATCCAAAAGTTTTGAAGTTACACATAGGAAGTAGTGCTTATTAAGAATCCTTGTGTAGTTCATTATGACTTGTGCTTTTGGCCAAGATGTCAAAGAAAAATTGTATGAAATATTTAATCGCCGAAAATCTCTTAAGACAAGTAGTTTAGATTTCCCAAATGGCAAAAGTCGTAGGAATATTGTTTGTCATCAATACGTAGTACAACTACGTCAGAAGTCTATTATATAATAAGTTCAACTGTACATGCTGTTGGCGGCAATTTCAAATTAGAAAAAGAAATTTTCGTTTCTTTTCAATTTGGAGGCAGGTGTGCAAATTAGCGGTGATCCGAGGTCCGCGACCTTCCACTTTTGCAAGCGGAATTTCGACTAGGATAGTTGGTTTCTAGCTACGCCCGACGTTGTCACCTTCCACTTGAAAGAAAATAAGAATTAACTTTGCAAACCTTTTCACCATGACCATGTTCACCAAAGTCTCCAATTGAACGAGCTAAAAACTTATTTTATCATTATTATTCATGACAGCGATGTTCATTTTGTTCAACCGCTAGCTTTATACAGAAAATCGCCGACAAATATTGTATAAATTCGAGTAAAATCGTATCTGATTGACAAAAACAACATTGTAAACACATAACAATTGCGGCCGTGAAGACAAAATTTTACAATATCGGATCCGATTCCGGAAGCGGATAAGGGTAATTCCGGGTTTGGCGATCAATTATAAAATTAATCCAAACAGGTGAAAAAATACATCTATGCATGGTAAATGAATATAAACACTAGAATTGTAAACCAAAAGATATATATGTAAAGGAAAGAAAAAGCAGAAAAATATTTTATACAGAAAAACTCAAAATTCTTTTTGACAAATTTTAATTTAAAAATCCAATACAACGTGACAGCTGGGAATAGTGTATATCTAAGAATAAACATGTTCATGGTCACAGTCTAAATTTTCTTTATCAGTGATAAATGATGATAATGCATGTGAGATGCTTTTAAAGTGTAAACATATTACTGCAATTTCGAAGGGTTATTTTTTTATCTCAATTTTGAAGGGTCAATTAAAGTAGCTGAAAGTTTCTTTCTTTATTTACTATATTATATATACCTGAATGTAAGTAAATCATAAGATATATAGGTGGCATCCTTTGGGCCACTCTACCCCCTCCTGTTTAATAACTTGGAAACGGTCGAGCTCCCCACCCTTAAACCATATGAGGGGCAGATCCAGGATTTTAGGTTAGGAGGGGCGCAAACTTAAATTTTCTCTGAGCAGAGTGAGGCTGATAAAAATATGAGGTAAAATATTCTTTATTAAGAATATTCTTTAGAATAAATGAGAACAACTCATGCTTTGCAAATTAAAGGGGGGGGGGGGTGCACGCCCGCCCCCCTTTCCGCCTGAATCAGCCCCTGCATATATTCAAGTATAGGACAATATAATAAATAAAATGAAATATAGGGGGAGTCCCTGGAGTTACCCCACCCTCTCCTGTTTGAGAACTTGGAAACGGTCGAGATCCACACCCCTTAACCATATATATTCATGTTTGTGACAATATGAAAAATCAATGAAATATAGGAAGAGTCGCTGGGGGTCACCCCTACCCTCCTGTTTTGGAATTTAGAAATGGTCGAGATCCCCACCCCTAAACCATATATATTCATGTATGGGACAATATAACAAATCAGATGAAAAATAGGGGGAGTCCCTTGGGTCACCCCACTCCTTCCTGTTTGAGAATTTGAAACCCTTTGAGATCCCCACCCCTTTACCATATATATGCATGTACGGGACAATATAATAAATATAATAATTCAAATGAAAGATAGGGGAGTCCCTTGGGTAACTGTACATCCTAGGGCTCCTGTTTGAGAACTTGGAAATGGTCAAGATCCTCACCTCTAAACCATATATACTCATGTATGGGACATTATAACAAATCAAAAATGAAATATAGGGGAATTCCCTGTGGTCACCCCAACCCTCCTGTTTGAGAACTTGGAAAAGGTCGAGATCCTCACACCAAAACAATATACATTCATATATGGGCCAATATAACTAATTAAATGAAATATAGGGGGAGTCCCTGAGGTCACCCTAACCCTCCTGGTTGAGAACTTGGAAACCAATGAGATCCCCACCCTTAAACCATATATATGAATTTTATGTATGGGACAATATAACAAATAAAATGAAATTTAGGGGAAGTCCCTAGGATCACCCTACCCCCAGTGGGGGATCCGGAAACTTTCATAAGTGGGGGCCCACTGACTTACCTAAGAGGAGGCCAGCTCCAGATACGCTTCAGTGATTCCCTATATAAGCAACCAATTTTTTTTCCCCAAAAAAAGGGGGGCGCCCCCCCCTAAATCCTTTGCCTACCCTACCTGTTTGAGAACTTGAAAACCGTTGAGATCACCACCCCTAAATTATATATACATTCATATGTATGGGACAAAATAACAAATCATTTACATTTACTATGGGCAAGTCAGTCAGACCTCACCTTTGATCCCTGTTGTAGTGAACATTTGTCTGATTTGTGTCTCATAACTTTTGTACTATAGAACACAAATTCAGTTTTCTTTCCAGGGAAACCAGTCCATTCATACTATTACATGTTCATACTAAGTCAACTTGAACTTCTAGCATTCAAATAAAACCAAGGTTAACTACCAAGTAGAACAACTGCAATCATTGAGAACTTGTACCACTGCAGACTCACCATAAAAAATATACATTGCTATATGCATTGCTTTTGAAACCTTGATAACATATAAATTATTTGTCTTAATAAATAAATCATTAGATAAACATAAATGTACTATATATGAATGTTTAATGTTGAGGCAACTTTGCCACAGTTTTCATAATTACGGTTGCCTTGGTTTTTGGTTAACTGCCTTCAGCGCTTACAGCGCTTTGATTTTATTAGTTGTTATTGGCTTTTAACTAGCTGTCAGATAACTGCGAGTACTCTCAGATCTGTTCATTGTGTCTTTTTGTGTCGGGATGTATAAGTACCCGGCCACGTCCACTAATATTTTTGTCCATATGATAAGTTAAGCCTTTCAACTGATTTTTATAGTTCGTTCTTATGTTGTACTGTTAAACCACTGTCCCAGGTAAGGGGGAGGGTTGGGATCCCGCTAACATGTTTAACCCCGCCACATTGTTTATGTATGTGCCTGTCCCAAGTCAGGAGCCTGTAATTCAGTGGTTGTCGTTTGTTCATGTGTTACATATTTGTTTTTCGTTCATTTTTTTTACATAAATAAGGCCGTTAGTTTTCTCGTTTGAATTGATTTACATTGTCTTATCGGGGCCTTTTATAGCTGACTATGTGGTATGGGCTTTGCTCATTGTTGAAGGCCGTACGGTGACCTATAATTGTTAATGTCTGTGTCATTTTGGTCTTTTGTGGATAGTTGTCTCATTGGCAATCATACCACATCTTCTTTTTTATAATGTCTTATTGCCACTTACATATATATATATATATGCTTAGAATAAAGAAAAATAACAAAAATACCAAACTCCAAGGAAAATTCTTAAGCGGAAAGTCCCTAAGAAATCGAAAAATCAAAAGCTCAAACACATCAAACGAATAAAAAACAACTGTCATATTCCTGACTTGGTACATGCTTATGGATAGAAATTGATCTCTGTTTTATACAAAGTCCGTTCTGCTGTAATTGAATATCCCTGATTAATTTCAATAAGAAAATTATACAGTCGGATGGTAGTATGTATACCAAAATGATAAATAATTAATCACAGTTGACTTTCATCTTGGTTACATGAAACAAATAAACTGACAATTATTCTGTAAAGGGTTCATCAAACCAACAAGTCTTTCAACAAATAAGTAAACAAACGTAATGATAGAAAAGCAACTGCCAAAATCCTAACTTGGTAGAGGTTTTCTTTAGAAATTAGGAGCATAGGCCTGGTTTATAGCGACCCACTTGTTGACCGTTTTCTTAAACTTCAAATATATACATATTCTATAACAAAAAAAACTGTAAATCTATGCGGAGTCGTCATAGAAAAGGCCCAGGATTTTAGCAATCTCCATGAAATATTTATAATACTTTATATTTGGTTTAATGTCATTAAATTTCTGCAATTAACCAGATCTGGTGAAATTATATACGTTCCTTTTTTTCTCACAAAATATAGGTGGTATTTCTGTCATCAAAATGTTTTTATGTGTAAATATTTGATAATTATATTAGAAAACTTTAAGTAAATCAAATGCATACTTTCATATCTAAAAAACATCATGCAAAGTAAGTATGTGCGTTTACTGTTCTACATTGGCTAGAGTATAGGGGGAGGGTTGAGAGCTCATAAACATGTTTTACCCCGCCGCAATTTTGCGCCTGTCACAAGTCAGGAGCTTCTGACCTTTGTTAGTTGATTTGTATGATTTTTAATTTTAGTTTCTTGTGTATAATTCGGGATTTAGTATGATGTCCACTATCACTGTACTAGTATACTTATTTTGTAAGGGGCCAGCTAAAGGACGCCAATGGGTGCGGGAGTTTTTCTCTACATTGAAGACCCATTGGTGGCCTTCGGCTGTTGTCTGCTCTATGGTCGGGTTGTTGTCGGTTTGACACATTCACCATTTCCCTTCTCAATTTTATCTATAAATTTAACATTATGAGTTTGATTATTTGTTTGGAATCTTCTTTTCTAAGACATTTATGCGATCAATTACAAATTATAATATCATATTTTACAGGTTAACACAATGGGATATCTTGCAATCACATCTTTTTTTAGTGCATATGTTTTTTAACAATATAAAGTTTTGGTTCTTGTTCCAAGTCCAGATCATCTTGTTTTTTATTTTTGTTCATTTGTTTGTTTCGGAATTACAAGTTGCGTCCATTTCGCAGAAATAGGGTACAATTATGTTTTGGGGCAAGCTGAATTGTTTCCTTCCGGTATTTGATTTTCTCGCTGCGCCGAATACCCGTTGATGGTCTTGTGCAGTTTTCCGTTCTTTGTTCAGGTTGTTTTCTCTTTTATAAATTCGTCATTTCCATTCTCTAAACTGTTGAACTTTAATATATTATTAATGCCGTTATTTTCCCGGTGTTTCCCAAAGAACAACACATAATATATATTATAAACCTTATAACGACATTTCATTTTCTGTTCGAAAAATTGAAATAACAAAAATATCTTATATTCTATCCAAAAATTCCTTCATCAAATTACAGAATCAAGAGTTCAAAAACAACAAACGAATGAAAAAAAAAACCTGTCATACGCCTGACGTGTTGGTGACATGTCCTTATGTAGAAATTGGTGGAATAAACCTCATTTTAAAGCTAGCTTAAACCATCAATTGTATGACAGTTTCATCAAATTTAGTTATAAGAGTCTAATTTAATGCTATGATGTTGCTATGTCACTGCCTAATTTTCTGATTCTGCAACTGTTTAAATAAAAATAAAATTAAAATGTTAACACTTTTTAGTTTCAGAAGCGAAAAAAATGTTATATAGCTGGAAAGCTGTCGTCACCGTTTGTAATTTGTTAACGACATATTGCATTCCAATAAGTGGTGTGTATGCTCTATATGGAATATATGAAATACAATTTAGTGCAGAGAGAAGAAAACGGTATGTAAGAAAGGATCAAGAAATCGGAAATACCATCCCTGCTTCCTGCAACAAGCTTCAACAAACTCCATCAGATTCGATGTTAAAGGAGCATATAGACAGCCCAAACACTGATGATTCTACCAAAACAAATAATGGAATATATGAAATACAATTTAGTGCAGAGAGAAGAAAACGGTATGTAAGAAAGGATGAAGATATCGGAAATATCATCGCTGCTTCCTGCAACAAACCTCAACAAACTCCATCAGATTCGATTATAAAGGAACATATAGACAGCCCAAACACTGATGATTCTACAAAAACAAATAATGGCAAATCAGAGAAAAACATAAGTGATTGTTTCTCCAATGAAAAACAAAGCGAAAAATCTAAAGACAGCACATGGGATTCGTCCAACAACAATAAAAAATCACAGGATAGCACCCCAAAATCAATGAAAATTTACATCTTAAACAAAAACCCAAAAGATAAACATATGCTGGACAGGTCTGATAACGTATTTCTTTTAAATAGTCAACAAATCAACTTGGTTGGAACTGTCCTGACAGGTAGGTTCATGAATTATTGAACAAATTACATAATAGATCAAAATATAAATTGATAGAACACCTTGATAAGTTTGCCTTCTTATTTATTATTGATTAAAACGTGCGCTATACTACTAGAACCTATTCTTCATGTCGTTGTATTAATAATCCCTGCCAATAAGAAACACCACCAAATGTTACTAATCAAGTCTAAATAATCAATATCAATCATAACAAATATACAACTTTGAGCGTTAATCGCGCATTTCCGATACATATCTTGTAATCCGATGAGTTAAGACTTAGCTAAATGTGAGTACTCCCTATGTCGAAATGTTCCCGTTAACGATAAATCTAAATACAACCGGTTTGTTTACAATAAGATATATATATTGAATGTTCAGATCCTTATCAAATATGCTTTCCATAAATTTGTGATTTTAAAACGAAACCAGACCGGTTCTATATAAAGACACTACAGGGTCCTGATGTAGTACGCAACATTATTACTGGGCCTTTCACCTTGGACATGATCAATTGCTTTTAAATATATAATTTTTTTCATTTCTTGTTTTTTATATAAATTTAGAAAGACTAACTTTCCTGTTTGTATGGTTTAACACTTCTCATTGGTGGGGCCTTTTATATCTTGCAGTTCGATGTGAGCCAAGGCTCCGAGGTGAAGGCTGTACTTTGGCCTATAATGATTTACTTTTACAAATTATTATGTGGATTGAGAGTTGTCTCATTTGCACTCATACCAATTATCCTTATATCTATAAGCATGCAAATATTGAGAAGCCAAACGTGACTATTCTTGCAATCTCCATAGACATATTGTTTTGTCCTTACTTTTCTTTCCGCACAATATGCTCTATTGAATGAATATACACATTCAGAGTCAGATTTACGCTAGACTTCATTGTGAACCTATTTTTTCGTTCAATTAAGAACGGTTAAAGAGCATATTACGTCTCGCAATCGGACAGAGATGCATGTGTCAGTTTTTATAGAGTTACTCTTTTGAGGATACATTTGAGTTCGTTAATTTTGTTATATTTGTGTTTATTATACTGTTTTTACTATCTGAAACACACATTTCCTTTGCTGGCGTTTTTGTCAGATTCATTTGTATATGTTTGATTGAAATTTTTTAGAAGGTTTTGTTGTAGTTTTTTTTTATATATGTTGACAGCTTGTTCAAAGCCACTAACAACTAATTAACAGAAGCATGCATCTCAGACTAAATGTGTGAATATTCCTTTTCGTGTTACATGTACAAGTATCACGATTTCGTGCTTTCTCTCTCAGTCAGTCTCAGTCAGTTCTAACTTTTTACATCTATATTTACCTTTTACACTATCAAATGATCTACTGATCAAATATTTTATATTCAATAGAATAGCAGCTACTTTATTTTGTCATTATAAATTAAAATTAAAAAAAAAATAGCACCCTCCTTTTTATAAACTACCTTGGAACAAAAATTACTTACAAAGTGACTTGTATTTTCCTTACACCGATATTTGGAGGTCACAAATCATTTGTGTCTTGTTTTATGCCGTTACAGTAGTATTTTTATTGTGTCTGACTTATGATTTATATATAAATTAATTGGTTAATTATATTTCATATCATAATTGAACCGTACTGCGTATTAAAACCTGAACCAATCAGAAAAGAATATAACGTCGGTAAAAATGAATACAATTCTGCATTGACGATATATAAGTCAGATAATGCATATGTTAACGTGTAAGGGTTTTCCTGTCCTAGAACATACATAAGGGTGCCAGAATTGCCAAAAGGAAGACTTCCCTACGGTCGGTCTTTTATTTGATCAATCTTGACACACCTCGGTTTGTTTTACGACAAGAAAATCCTTAATATAGGCATATTTCTAACTTATCGAAAACTAATTTCGTGAACGAAAAAAATACGATATTCAAGCCTTGCGTAAGGTTTTTGACATGTCTTGAATCGGATCGCCAAATATATATAATTCATTAAGAAAACGCATACAGAGTAGATAGACAATCTAAAGTATCAAGTTATGAGAACAAGTATTGAAAACAAAATTGTCTGTCAAAATGATTCATTATTATTACATTACGAAACTTTAATTTAACGGGAATGCACACCTTTGTTCAGAAATATCATTTACAAAGCAAAAAAATGTATATTTACTCCGGATACATATATCGATCCTTAAATACGAATACGAAGTTTTATTTTAATTCGGTTCAGAGATAAAAATTAAAGCATAATCTCTCAAGAGCTTTTTACCGAATATAAATAACATAAACATAACATCAAAACACAGAGCCTGCAGATAAGATATATTTATATATGTAACCAGCAAATTATTTCAAATATAAAAAGATAGTTCTGGTGAATCCCAAACACTCTACAAGAGACCAAACGACACAGAAGGTAACAGCTCTTAGAAACTTCACAGACATATTGAAACACATTTACATGAAAAGCAATTATAAAATATGCATCTCAACATGCAAAAACTAAGACACAACTAAAAATTGATGCACGACTAAAATCTAAGCACAACTACAAATTAAACATAAAATAACAATATAACGCACATGCAAAATTTAAGGCATACTGCAAACATTTAGAGTAATTACTTAAGTATTTAAAAGGTTATCTACATGCAGAACAATACAATATTGGACCAATCCAGGACAGTATAAAGCTCTGTAATTGAGAAAAAAACCTATTTATTGTCCTGGATTGGCCAGGTAGAATGTTCCACAGAGTAGCAAGCTGCAAATTTAAAACATTTCTTACCAAACTGTTTCGTTTTTACATTCAGAATATCCAGCCGTATATTACCATATCTGAAAAATTATTACAATCCTTTACATTTAATAGATCATGTAAACAGACGGGTGCTTATTTATTAACTATACTAAAAGTTTCAATTGTCAATGACCTATGTCTTTTAATACATGTATGCACTGAATGCATCTTTGCCATTTCAAGTTGCTTTAAATGATATTCTACACAAACCTTAGGGCTTTTTCTTACACTTTTGTCTTCTTCAAAAACCTATTACATCTTGCAGTAATCTATTGCCTAGCAAAATGTTGCGCCCTTTGACAAACCCTTTTTGATCCAAATAATTTATTTGCGGTAATACATTTTTTAACCTTTCCGCGAGTACGTTCGAAATAATTTTATAGGCCGTGTTTAAAAGCGTTTAAGCACGCCAATTTTTTATGTCTTCTCTCTCCCAAGACTTAAACATAAGCATTATCATACCTCTGTTTTGAGATTCACAGAGAAAATTATTGTCGAAAATTTCTTTAATAACCGTTATTTACTGTAATGATTCACATATGGTAATGTTTGCCTTTTGTATTTTCCCACAAAGTACTGCATTTTTTCTTTACAATGGTTGACCATATAAGTCAGAATGTTAAATACTTTTGACAGACACAATAGTTTTTTATCTCTCAAAAGTTGTCCCTATCACTTGATACATTAGAATGTCAATCTTCCTTACATGTGTTTTGTCGATGAGATATTTTTTTTGTTTCTTCGTTTTTTTGCGTTTTGATAATACTACTGATATTTTTCACATGTTTTGAAATTAAATTGTGTTACATTGCTCTAACGATTTGATTGCAATGCACAGTTACTTATTCTATAACGATATTTTCCCTCTTTATATAGTATGATGGCGTGAGTTATGAATAATGTTATCTGTATCTGAATGCGTATCCAAATAAAAGGTAAACACTCAAAAAATGCTTTTATTCAGATAAAAACAGGGAAGACACGTAAGTATTATTAAAGTTAATATCTTGAAAAGCTTTAATTGTTTATAATAACCATAATTTGAGTGAAATAAAAACTTAAAAGCATGTTTTTTTCTTCTAATTAAACATGGGTTATTTCAATTTAACAACAGCAACTTTAAATTTCATTACATGAATTGAAAAACAAGATCAGCAGATTGATCAATAGGTATGATTTCTTCGAACTGTTAGAAAAAAGAATAAATTTATTCCAGAACAAAGCGTTTTATTGTTTTAATATATCTTAGCTTTTAACATGGGTTCTTTCGTCTACACTTTTAAAAACCTTCTGAATATGAATTATTGATTATCAAACTGTACCCGTTCTTAAAAAAAAAATAACAGTTGAAATGGTTTAATGTTTAATCTTTTTTAACTAGTTTTCAAAAGTTAAAAGGAAAACGATCAGATTATCACAAATGATATCGGATATGTTCCATACGTCGTAACTACAATCCCCTTTCATGAATGTGACCTACCAATTTAGACTATTTACCGGATTTGTTATCACATAAGCAACATGACGGGTGCCATATGTGGAGCAGGAAATGCTTACCCTTCCGGAGCACCTGAGATCACCTCTAGTTTTTGGTGGGGTTAATGTTGCTTATTCTTTATTTTTCTATGTTGTGTCATGTTTACTATTGTTTGTCTGTTTGTCTTTTTCATTTTTAGCCATGGAGTTGTCAGTTTATTTTTGATTTATGAGTTTGACTGTCCCTTTGGTATCTCTCGTCCCTCTTTTAAAATGCATTATTTTTTCTATTTGTTGAATTTTACCCTACGCGGTTTTTGTAACATTTTTATAAAATATACTTTATATGGACATCTTTGTTTTTTTCTTCTTCTGAATATTAATTATTAACGAACAAACTTTACCCGTTCTAAAGAAAGCATAATACCATTTCAAATGGTTTAATGTTTAGTCTTCATTCCAATGAAGATGGCCGTAATGGCCAAAAAAGTATGGTAAATTTATATGTTAAATGTTATTCTCAGACCGACGTCCGGCCTCTAATCATCGTCCGTTCCTCAAGTCGACGTCTAAATCTGACGTCGCATTCTTGGATACTTCCAATGTGACGACGTGTATTGCCAGAACGATATCCGATTGACTATAGTCTTCTCTTATCGATGCCAAATATCACTAAATAATAAATTACTTGGACTTAGTAATACACTTACACATGAACATTAGTTGTAGGGTTCGTATTAATACTAATTTTTTATTAAATTATACATACTTTCCATATAATTGTAGATATTTTTCAACCCGAAATTGGTAACATGCCTATTAATATTTATCTTGATAAAATCCAAAATCGATCTACATTTACGTTTGTAATTTCTATCATATTAATAAATGACATGTATGTATAAGTGCAAGTCAATGAGAAAACAACCTAACACCAAACAGTGTTAGAGTTAGATTTTCTGCTCACAAATTTTTGTCCGTCCCTCAACGGGATTCGAACTCACACTTTTGATACACTACAGCACCAATCGCTTAGCCTGATGTCAAGCGCTCTAGACCACTCGACCACATCCGCTATATTATATTATTATAATATTCAGCTGATCTGTAACAAATCCATCTTCATCGGTTATATATCATATACTGTATTACGACGCTAGATTAAAACAGATCTAAAATTGTAGGGTTGATGTTTGGACGAGTTGCATATATACATATGTATAAGAACGTCTGAACCAGTGGAAACTCTACAACAAATTTATCCATCGGATCACCAGCAGTGATGGTGATATATGGCTGTGTACATTCTGTATGTACAACTCGTCTAAACATCAGACCAACAATGTTAGATCTGTAAATTTGCTGTCGCAATGTTTTAGTTATATATAGGATCCGGTCAACCTATATTGACTCTTAAAACGCAAGAGTCTATCTTAAATTGAAGGTAAATTATATAGCCTTCCCAATACCGTTTCGATCCCTAACATCACTGAAGAGACATTTAATGTGGAAATCCAGATCTGGTTTACAAAAAATTATTGACACCCTATGTTTGTGGCATAACATCATGGTCACAAGTTTATTGTTTTCTGTTTAGTTTTAAATTCATATTAAGATCCATTTTGTTACATCTTGTGATCAATTTTATTTGGCAATCGCCAATAGCAGTCAGCAGGGCCGAAAAACATCAGTTGTTCGACCTGTTAGTCAAATGCGTTTTGTTTAAATATAATTTTTCACTTTTTTGGTCTTTTGGAACATGTTGTTTGTGCTGTATTCCCTTTTACAACGAAATTTGTTTTACATGCACATGTATAAAAATTGCGGTTTGTATCCAACGCAATCATAAGTTTGAACGTAGTTTTCAATTAAGACCTGTATATATATATATATATATAAAAGTCTATAAAAAGGACCAACCAGCAAATTTACTATGTACCTGATCGTCTAGAATAGGCGATACTATGCAGATAAGGAAAAAATAATATCAGTCTAAAAATTTGCACAACGGTACTGATATAAGATGTTATTATACGAAAATGTTGTTATTAAATCGTGTTGACAAATATTTCGGCTCAACAAATAACTTCTTCTGTGTCACAAGTTTTAAGAGGGGGCCTTTTAACAATACTGATACATAATGTATAAGGTGTAAAAACAGATCAGTAATAGTACAGGTAAGTTTTGGTTGATTGATTTGAATCCAAAATCCTTAATATCATATTATAAACAAAACACTATTATAATTCAATGTACATCATCCAAACGGCATCAATAAGAAATACTAACAGTTTTGTTTTTCACTCATTTTTATTGTTAATATACACAGTCACGTATATTGAATTATAATAGTGTTTTGTTTATAATATGATATTCAGGATTTTGGATTAAAATCAATCGAACAAAACTTACCTGTATTATTACTGATCTGTTTTTACATCTTATACATTATGTATCAGTATTGTTAAAACTTGTGACACAGAAGAAGGCCATTTGTTGAGCCGAAATAATTGTCAACACGATTTAATAACAACATTTTCGTATAATAACATCTTATATCAGTACCGTTGTGCAAATTTTTAGACTGATATATATATATATATCGTTAGGTTGATTTTCTAGGCACTTTATTTATATATATGTAAACCCCAAGGGTGACTGGGGAATAGAAATATGGTCACTTGGTCTTCTTCCGACCGTCAGTAAAACGCTTGCCGAAGTGGGGCGTCCGTTTGGCTGTGCGGGATGTATCAAGTTCGCAGTCACGTCCGGTCAGATTGGGGACGTTAAATCCGATGCCTCGTGTAAAGAGAGTGCCACGCTCTTTGAACGTTAAGAACCCTTGCAACAACTCATTGAGGGGTCAGTAGGTGGCCTGTTGCAAGGCAAAATTTCTGTCTCTATCCAATATACCCTCATTTTCTAGTGGCAGTCCAAATTTCCCCGACCGTCATCCCAGATTGCGTCTATTGTGACAAGACCTACCTATTGTATTTATTGTGAACTTGTTCTCGTCCTGAATATGCATGAAATATTTGCCACTGGACGTTAAGCAACCAACAATCAATCAATCAATCAATATATATATATATATGTATATTCATATATATATAAATATGCGCGACGCATACAGTACATGCGATTTGGTGTCACGATATCTCAGTAGCATGAGTTCGAATCCCGGCGAGGGAAGAACAAAAAATTTGCGAAAGCAAATTTACAGATCTAACGTTGTTGGGTTGATGTTATGGGATTGCATATATTGTTAAACATATATTTGTGATCTTTATTTTTATCTGAAC
Source organism: Mytilus galloprovincialis (assembly GCF_965363235.1). Lineage (NCBI taxonomy): Eukaryota > Metazoa > Mollusca > Bivalvia > Mytilida > Mytilidae > Mytilus > Mytilus galloprovincialis. Next base: position 89,415,266 of record NC_134846.1, read on the forward strand.
GACATATTATTTGTGTTTATGATATAAAGTTGCATAACCGTCTTTTGTAGTGAAAAGATTAATTGCCAAACTGAGATTATGATTGGAACTTTAGGAAAAGAAAAGCAATTAACTCTAATCAAAGCTATGTATCCTAATGACAACGGTGGGATGAAAACTTTGAAACACTTTATCAAAGGACTTATTGATTATTTTGATATGGATGCATTCAAGTGCGTCACTGCAGAACAGCTCAATCATTCAATTTGGGATAAACTCGTGAACTCTGTAAATCCATGGCAGACATTAATGAGTAGGACAATAGCATATTTAGGAAACGAACTAGCTAAATGTAAGTACTGAGAGTTTAAAACATTTTTTTTAAAAGTTACGTCATACAAGGTCGTTTTCTCTGCTGAAAAACCATAAGCCACCGAGGTATCATCATTTTAGTATTAAGTACTTGATTTCAATCTTGCCTTTAATTAAGTCTCCGTTGATAATTTAAAATCTATTAAAAGCTAATGTTCCAACTTCCTCAGGCAAATTTAACCATAGACGGATTCTAATTTGTTAAAATGAATTTCGGTCAAACCTGTGTCTCTCCTTATCCGTCCTTGTATCTAAATGATTAAACCATGAGCCTTCCTGTGAAGGTAAACATTTAAGATGCGAACAATGTTTCGTTTTTCTATTTTACACAAAAAACGTTATTTGTTGAACTGATGTGACTCAACAAAAGACGATAAATAGGACTACTTTGAAGAAGCATACAAAACGTGGTTTATTTAGTTTGAAATACACTTATAGATTTCTGAATAATATTTATTTCCTTCCGTGAAAAATACTACTGATATTTTCATATTGTCCTCAATGAAATATAATGATATACACTTCAAAGTTAAATGATTATGAACTACAATTAATAAAATCTTTTTCGATAATTGCATCATTTTTTGTACCTAGCTTTAGTTAACGGCGGGAGTGGTTATCTACAAATGCAAACCATTAAACTGTCAATCCCATCTGTCAGTAAAATTCGGGTTTATACAATATTGTCTGACCTTATAAATATATTTTGATGAATAAATCGCACCTGCAAATTACACTTTGTCATTTTTTTTTGTGACTATGAGACCTATATTTATGAGAATAAAGTTCACTCATACACTGTACAATTAATGTATGTTTTATGTTTATTCGAACACAAATTCATTAAGTATTTGTTCTTCTTCTTCCGTTAATACACAGAAATATTAAAGTTCAATACCACATGACAGAGTCGATGGCTGGTTTAATTACCATTTAATAATATATGTACTATTAAACATCTTTATAATGTCCTCGTATAAATATACAAATAGTTCATTCAATGAACACACACATGTAAAGCAAAACAATCTCTTAATGCATGATACAAAATCTATGAAATCAGTAGTATTAAAAAATAAACGTGACCGATCGAGTGGACCCTGTCGTGCCGAGTAATTTTACCGCCAAATCAGATGAAACACATAACCTATAAACGCCCCCGTTTGGCAGACAATTCAGAAGAAAATAATTTCATTTTAATTCTTAAATTCAACCGATTGAAATTATATATACTTCATATAACAACATGTGATAATAAAGCAAATTAATCATTAAATTTTTGTTAGCTATTGCAGTGTGTGCTTATTTGTGTTTTTAATCCCGTGTCGCAGAAAAATGCGACTGAGTTATGAAATAAAGTTAATTCTAACATGACGTCCTTCAAACGCTTTGAGAACACACCCGTGGTAAAATTTGAATATATTGTTTGGGATGTTCCGATCGTACTACTACGTCATATGTTTTTTTATGAATGAACTACCCGACGCCATAGAACGTTGACGTCAGAATATATGCATTTTACGGGAAACTACACGCTTGTGAAACCAAAAATCATCACAACAAGGAGACGGTTAACCTTTTCGGCGCCTTTTTTGTCGTGTTTTAGTAGAACCCATAAAGCATTTTATACTGCAATCAGCTATTTTACTATACAGATAAAGCTATACGTATAAACGTTAGCTTTATACGTCAATGACCTCAACTCACCTATAAGCCCCGCCTACTTACAACGTCACGTCACAGCCATGACAACGTGTAGTAACAATGGTCAAACTTTTATGAATTTAAACCTGTTATGTCTTCAAATTGGTAATTTATATACCATGTTTATCAAATGTTATTAATTAAATTCATTTTCCCTTTCTAATTCCTTAAATTGTCAATGCTTACCGCCTAGACTACGCTCATAGGGAAATACCCCAAAATGGTACCCCAGGGGGGAAATTCCAAACACTTTTTTTTAATAATATTTGTTTCATATTTTTATTATTTTTTTATTTTTTTATCGATTTCAGTATAAAAACAATATACGTATAGTGTCTTGAAATATGAAATTTATTTGTATTCGGCACAAAACGGGAAAATGCTCGGTAGAACCTCGCATTTTCCCGTTTCTAAGCCTCATACAAATAAATTTCATATTTCAAGACACTATACGTATATTGTCTAAAAAAACATTCATAAAAAACTTCATTTGACTTCCGAAACCATATTAGATCGAAAGACTTTGTTCTGTGTTTCAAGAATAAACATAAAAGTCTCAAATATATATATTGAATTTTGGGGTTGAAAACGATTTTTTCTGTGATTATTTGCAAATTTTTGCACAATCTATACTCAAATTATAAGCTTTGTATGCCTTTATTTATTAAATTAACAGAATGAAATTTGTTCACACACGTTTGTTATTTTATTTTTAAATTGTAACGTTTATCTGAATGATGTCATCAAAACTGGTGCTGTGTGTGACGTTTATGCGTATAACAGTGTCAGGTACTTTAAGGTAGCAATACACAGTTAGGAGTTTAGTTTCGCATTTTGGCCCCTGTGGATTTTTCAAATAGGAAAGGGTCCGTGTAACATTTATCAATTCAAAGTTTTAAAAAGTTTTGAAATTTTAGATTTTTGGAATTTTGATCAAAGTTTTAAAATATCAAAATTTCAAATTGTGTTAAAGTTTTGAAATTTTGAAATTTTAACCAAATTATTAAAATATCAAAATTCTAAATATCGTTTATAAATTTGATAGTTTAGAAATTTGACCAAACTTTTAAAATACTAAACCTAACGCGCAATTTTGATTATTTCACTTTTTGAAAGTTTGATTTTTTAAATGTTTGCTTAAAATATCAAAATAGAAAAGGGGCAATAAGAGGGATACCTGTAAAAAGCGAAACGAAATAAAAGCGGAACGAAACGAAACAATATGAATTAAAAACATACTGATACTTAAAAGTTTATGTATGAAATAAAACGGACATTTATAAGCGGTGCAAAAGTGGATGACAAAATTAATATTTCTTAAAAGAAGATAATCTATTTAAAAAACAGACGTACGGCTCTGATATTGACCATTTTACCTGCTGGTTTTATGATACTGAATGCATGGTGTCCTAATTAAGGTTGTGCTAGTCCACAGTGTGGGAGGTTTTTAATATAATCTTATTTACGCTGAAATTAAGACGGTACTAAGATCCAATCAGCAAATTGGAACCAAGATACTGTTACAAGGTATCTACAAAAACTCATCATAGATGGATACCAGAATATAAATTATGCCGGTTTTTGCGCCAGAGGCGCGTGTCGTCTACAAAAGACTTATCATTGACACTCGAACCAAATGAAGTTAAAAAGGCAAATAAAGTCAAATAAAATTGAAAAGGCCAAATAAAGTAAACTTTTAAATCCAAAGTATAGCTCTGGTTTTGTAAAAGTTGAAACCTTTCATATCATATATAAACGTATACCATAAACATTATTTTCACGAGCATTCATATTTATGTAATAGTTACCGCTGTACTACATTAAGCACCCAACTTGCATTCATGTTTATGTAATAGTTGCCGCTGTACTACATTAAGCACCCATCTATCCAGTTGTAGGTGCCGGCATTTTGAAAGTTGAAAATTGTGTTCAAAAGTTTCTATCAGCGATGCGATAAATGGTAATCTTCTGGGGAACCAATATTTAGATAGTCCCTGTTTTTTTACTTGATATTACCACTAGGGGCTTCGATAATGGTACATTAAAATATTCTGATCCCTAATTTGATGATATAATATTCTGTGCCAGCAGAGGACAAAAGAAAAATTATCCATGCCTTTTAGTGTTAAATTTTGAACCAGACAAGTTGATTAATAGCGATGAAAAACTTAATAAAATTGTTAGTGCTTCGACAAAACAACCTCACCCCACTTTAAAAGTTAAATGGTTGCTCCCTTAAAGACAACGTTTGGACTGGTTATCATACACGTAGCTCCATTATAGGTTCTAAATCAACCACTGTTTTATAATAGTAAACAAAAGGAATAGATTTTTTTGTATAGAAGGATATTATTGTCCCGTATTTGCATTTTGTTATTTGGGTATTTTTAAGTTATCGTACGACAATCGACTTTGAGCAAACTAAAAGTACACATGTACATCCAGTCAGAATGGGGCGTGCAAAGAGAAGCCACACTGTCAGCTGCATGATGGATTTTTTTCCATTTTTGGCCGTACACTTATGTTGCTCTTGAAAAACCAGTACAATGAATTTTAAATAAAGAATTCACCTACAGAACGCTGAAACTGAAATTTGAAATTCAAGAAAAATAAGAACGAAACAATTAAAGAGGTGTTTGACCAATGTGAAGTTAATACATATTTAAATCCATCTATAAGGGAAAGTTTGTCCTCGGAAGTTGAATCTTACGTTTCTTCGTAATTTGTATGTAAACAACCTATTTTAAATTATCGATTTTTTTTGTTGCCAGTGAGAAATATTTCATGAATGTTCCGGAACAAATTAGCAATAAATGCAGAGTGTGCATAATGAAGACATATAAAACCTTTCAATTAGTTTATAAGTTGAGGTCTGAAGCTGGTGTATGATAGTAACTGCTAGCCTTATATATATAGTAGTCCTTTGTTATTTTATTATCATTGTCATGTTGATTAGTTTCTTAGTTTGTTTCCTATTTTGAAATAGGACTTGTATTTCCTATTAAAGTGCGTTTTACTGTTCGTATTACTGTGTGTTTTTCATTCTTTATTGGCTAGAGGTAGAAGGGGAGGGTTGTGATCTCACGAAGCATGTTAAACCCCGCCGCATTTGTTCGCCTGTCCCAATCCAGGAGCCTCTGTCCTTCTAAGTCTTGTATGATTTTGATTTTAGTTCATTGTTACATTTCGGAGTTTAGTATTACGTCTATAATCACTGAACCAGTACATTTTTTTGTCTAGGGGCCAGCTGAAACACACCTAGCACAACTTTCATTGCAACGTTATATATTAAGTATTCCTTCTGTATCATTTCTTGGAACTGAAATAAATCATAAAAGGCAATATATTATCATCATGGCTTTTGCAATCGATAAACAAGAAAGGAAAACGTTTTAAGTTGTATGCGACCGAAGCGCTTTTTCTGGATCTACCTCTATCAGGAACGTCAAAAAGGCGAATAATACTATATGGTTTACTTCGAGTTGGTCATTTTTCACTGATACTTCTAAATGTTGGGCACTGGGAACACAAAATAGCTTTGAATTATTTATCTCAAACGCTAAACCTTATATAAGAGATTTAAATCAACGTAGTTGATTCCGGTTTAGATAGGTTTAATTATATTTTTTTTTGATAGATGCACAACCTTAAAATTTCAGGATACTGTTATCCCATGTGATGTCTAATATGTTTCATAAAAAAAACCCCGACTTCTTCTTTTCATTATTCATTTTGTTATTAAGAATGATTTGAAATATTTCATGCTATTTATTTATAACTAAGAATAGTTCTTATCAGAGCCGTGCTTACATCAGTGATTACAGGTACCCCTCTTGTCGCCCCTTTATATTTTTGATATTTTAAGCAAACATTTAAAAAATTAAACTTTCAAAAAGTGAAATAATCAAAATTGCACGTTAGGTTTAGTATTTTAAAAGTTTGATCAAGTTTCTAAAATATCAAATTTATAAACGATATTTAGAGTTTTGATATTTTAATAATTTGGTTAAAATTTCAAAATTTCAAAACTTTAACACAATTTGAAATTTTGATATTTTAAAACTTTGATCAAAATTCCAAAAATCTAAAATTTCAAAACTTTTTATAACTTTGAATTGATAAGTGTTACACGGACCGGAAAGTTATTGTGCAATAAAATTCATTTTTAGACAGATGAGTGCTAATTTAGCCTTCAAAGATGGTTTATAAGTGCATCAAGACTATTTTTTACCTGTTTTATGGGCTGTTTTCTGTTTGACAATCCGTATTTTCATAGCTAGACCGGCCATCGGTCCAGAAATTAATGTACTGTTTACAAACACTCTTTTTCTACACGAAGTTTTTGACGCAATTTTACAAAAAAATGAGATGAAAGACATATGATTTTCATTGGATTTGCTGAATGATATATGTACACAGTTTCAGAAAAGGTATTACTTCAAGCGATTGAAATTCTACTTTTAGCCAAATTTTGGGGAAATATGTGACATCTTTCCCCCCCTTTTTGCAATATTTTATAACAAATAAATGCAGATGGTTGCCATGGATACACCAAAAAGAAATTATATTTTACCATTTTATATACTGGATATAAAATCTATGGAAGATTCTGATTACATAAATATGCCCATATATGACATAAACAGTAAGCTTGATATTGCAAGAAAGCAAAGAAAAGGGGAGTGTAAAATTCATGAGGGCAAATTTTAGTATTTTTTCCTAACTGTTTATTGCTACCTTATGGCATACTTACCAAGCTCAGAATTGTATAATTTAAGACTTTTCATGCCACAAATCTATTGATATTTAGATTCTAAATCAACTTCTGAGTAAATTAAGTGTTTAAGAATGACAATATATGTCAATTTTATTGTTTACAGTCCTTAGCAACCAAAATTAGACATTTTGACACCAGGCTTATATTTGTACTCTAACGGTTTAACTCTTGCTTCTGATGGATTGGGCTGCATGTAGTAGCCTAAGTATTGAACGCGTTGGTTTTTTTCTTGCGAATATATCAAATTATTGTTTTTATCCAGATTTCATGTTACATTTTGGCATATATTAAATGTATACTTAAATCAGATGTAAGAAATTGATTCCCTATCACCAAGTTTTTTAATTAAGTCTTTGGTATGCAATAAGCATAAAGATTAACATTTTTATGCTTGAAATTGCTAAATTTTATACAATTTTGCATCATCAGAGATCTTATTAAGATATGCAACTTTAAAAAACTGACAAATTTTATACAGTTTTAAAGATTTGGCTAAAAATTGAGGTAGAGACAAGATTTTACACTTTGACTTGGCACCTTTCTTTAAAATCAGTTTTTGTCGCGTTTCAGTGTCAACTGCTAACCTTCATAAAATATTCATTACTCAACCAATTTTCGAAAATTCAAATTTCTCAGATGGTAAGTTTGTCGCATATCAAATGAAAGAACACAAAGCGTACATGTCAAATTTCAAATTGACGTCCCCAAAAAATTGGTTGGATGGGGTCATTGAGTGCAAAAATAAATTTTCTTTTACGATAGGGTTGTTGTATATCAAATGAAAGGTCATAATGTGTACATCTGAAATATCAAATTCCCGACCTCCAAAAATTAGTTGGATGGGGTTATTAAGTGCAAAAATCAAACTTTCTAGAACATGGCGTTGTCGCATATCAAATGAAAGCTCATCTACCCTGTGTTACATATATCATACTTCCGATCTCAAAAATATAGGCGGATGAGGTCATTAAGTGTAAAAAGCGAAAAGTTTCAGAAGGTATGCTTGTCGTATATCAAACGAAAGGTCATACAAAGTACATTACGAAAACATCACTTTTACAGGAAAGACCTTTCAATTGTTTTACAAACAATTGAGATACTAGTTAAGGTCTTTCCCCTACGTGGGGAAAGACCTTACTGTTTTTAAGGTCTTTCCTCTCCGCGAGGAAAGACCTTATTGTTTTTCTCCTGTTTTTTTTTTTTTTTTTTCATCCAGCATTTGTTTGACATGGCCTCCCCTCGTTTCTATTGGAGTTATCAAGACCAAATATGGACCATCGGTAGACCTCATTATGAGGTATTACCAGATGAGGCTGTGTAGGATTTCATCATCCCCTTTAGAAGTTATCTCCCTTTTATTGGTTTTTTTCGACATGGCCCCCCCTCGTTGTTTTTGAAGATATGTTGACTTTATTTAGACAATAGTTAGATCTCATCATGATGTGTTACCATATGAGGCTGCTAAGGATTTCATCATTCCCTATGAGAGTTATGTCCCCTTGAAGCAATTTCTTTCTTTTACATTTTTCTCAAAAAGTATTTAAGATAGAATCCATTTGAAAACGGCAACATGTACAAGACCAGATGGCAATGTTAATTAACATATACACTCATTTTGTTGTTAACCCTTATAAGGAGTTATTTCCCTTAAAAAAATATACACAATTTTTGAAAAATTGTATCTCGAGAACCGGAAGTCGTAAAGACTTGGGACCTACACCAATAATCTTAAGTTCATATGACCTTTAATTTGCACCCAGGGTCAAAGGTCACCGAGTGCAAAAACAAATTACGCTGCAATTTTAAGCTTCCATATTAAGAAAACGATAAGAGTTTGCTGCATACTTACAGCGTATAAAATGTTCCTCTCGACGAGCTCTACATTTTATACACTGAGCTCAAAAGAGTCCGACCGTCTGTTCAAAAGTTACGACGGGATGATTCTTAAAAGTATAGTAATGTGTGTATATCTTTTTAAAGTTAACAGATGTCAACCTACTATAAACTTAAAAGATGATCAGTAGTTCAAGACCTTCAATTTGAGGTCAATGTCAGGTCATGATGAAATTTCACCTTGACCTTCACATTATACTATGACCTTGACCTTGTGATATTTAAAAGGTCAAGTGGTCCTGAGTTGAATGGTGATATTACCATGTCTTTACGACTTCCGGTTCTCAAGTTTTGTATTGCATCATATATTTGATGATTAATTGTGACCTTAGTGGACTTTAAAATTGTCTTAATTCTTTTTCTATAATGTTGTCCTTTAACTGTAGATCATTTATCATTTAACAGATTTGAGATATCTATTGTCGTTTTAGAGATAATGCAGTTTTAAGTTTTGCGAGCGGAGGCATGTATTTCTAAATCATCAAGAGCTTACCACTTAAAATGTTTAAGAAATTGAAGAGGTTGACATAGTTATATGTTTGACCAAATACCAAAAACATTCCATGGAAAAAAACACCAAAAATTCAATTTGAAATTTTCATGTTTTGCATTGACTTTGTAAGTTTCATAATTTCTATTTATATAGTTGATATTGCATCATTATTTGCACTTTGTCAAATGGGGTCATCTGATATATCAAATTGAAGGTCTTAATAAACTCTACTTAAAAATGAAAATTTGAAACCCCCTTTTCATCCAAGGGAGACGGGTGGGGTCATTTAGTGCAAACATTCAAATTTCTCAGATGGTAAGGTTGTCGCATATCAAATGAAAGAACATAAAGCGAACATTTCAAATTTCAAATTGACGTCTCCCAAAAATGAGTTGGATGGGGTCATTGAGTGCAAAAAATAAATGTTCTTTTAAGGTAGGGTTGTTGTATATCAAATGAAAGGTCATGATGTGTACATTTCAAATAGCAAATTCCTGACCTCCAAAAATTAGTAAGATAGGGTTATTGAGTGCAAAAATCAAACTTTCTAGAATATGGCGTTGTCGCATATCAAATGAAAGCTCATCTACTCTATCTTACATATATAATAATTCCGATCTCAAAAATGTAGGCGGATGAGGTCATTAAGTGATAAAAGTAAAAAGTTTCAGAAGGTATGCTTGTCGTATATCAAACGAAAGGTCGTACAAAGTACATTATGAAAGCATCACTTTTACAGGAAAGACCTTTCAATTGTTTTACAAACAATTGAGATACTAGTTCTAATGTTTTTTTTTCCAACATTTTTTCTAAATGCCCTCCCCCCGTTTCTATTGAAGTCATCAAAACCAAATATGAACCATCGATAGACCTCATCATGAGGTATTACCAGATGAGGCTGTGTAGGATTTCATCATCCCCTTTAGAAGTTATCTCCCTTTTATTGATTTTTTTTAACATGGCCCCCCTTCGTTGTTTTTAAAGATATCATGACCTTATTTGGACAATAGGTACAGCTCATCATAATGTATTACCATATGAGGCTGCATAGAATTTCATCATCCCCTTTGAGAGTTATTTCCCCTTGAAACAATTTCTTTCCTTTGCACATTTCTCAAAAAGTGTTAGAGATAGAATCGATTTGAAAACGGCAACATGTACAGGAACAGATGGCAATGTTAATGAACATATACAATCATTTTGTTATTAACCCTTATAAGGAGTTATTCTCCTTGAAAAATTCTATACAATTTTAGAAAAAACTATTTCGAGAACCGGAAGTCGTAGAGACTTGGGACCTTCACCAATAATCTTTAATTCATGTGACCTTCAATATGCATTCAAGGTCAAAGGTCACAGAGTGCAAAAAAAAATTACGCTGCAATTTCAAGCTTACATATTAGGAAAACGATAAGACTTTGCTGCATACATACAGCATATAAAATGTTCCTCTCGAAGAGCTCTACATTGTATACAATAAGCCAAAAAATGTCCGACCGTCTGTTCAAAAGTTACAACGGGATGATTCTTAAAAGTATAGTATTTTGTGTATATCTATTTAAAGGTAACAGATATCAACCTACTATAAACTGCAAAGATGATCAGTAATTCAAGACCTTCAATTTGAGGTCAATGTCAGGTCATGATGAAATTTCACCTTGACCTTCACATTATACTATGACCTTGACCTTGTGATTTTTTGAAAGGTCAAGTGGTCCTGAGTTGAATGGTGATAGTCCCATGTCTCTACGACTTCCGGTTCTCAAGTTTGGTATTGCATCATATATTTGATGATTAATTGTGACCTTGGCGAACATTGAAAGTGTCCCAATTCTTTTTCTATGATGTTGTCCTTCAACTGTAGATCATTTATCATTTAACAGATTTGAGATATCTATTGTCGTTTTAGAGATAATGCAGTTTGAAGTTTTGCGAGCGGAGGCATGTATTTCTGAATCATCAAGAGCTTACCACTTAAAATGTTTAAGAAATTGAAGAGGTTGACATAGTTATATGTTTGACCAAATACCAAAAACATTCCATTGAAAAAAACACCAAAAAATCATTTTGAAATTTTCATGTTTTGCATTGACTTTGTAAGTTTCATAAATTCTATTTATATCGTTGATATTGCATCATTTTTGGCACTTTGTCAAATTGGGTCATCTGATATATCAAATTGAAGGTCTCAATAAACTCTACTTAAAAATGAAAAATTTAAACCTCTTTTTCATCCCAGGTGGAAGGGTGGGGTCATTTAGTGCAAAAATTCAAATTTCTCAGATGGTAAGGTTGTCGCATATCAAATGAAAGAACATAAAGCGTTCATTTCAAATTTCAAATTGACGTCTCCCAAAAATGGGTTGGATGGGGTCATTGAGTGCAAAAAATAAATGTTCTTTTAAGGTAGGGTTGTTGTATATCAAATGAAAGGTCATGATGTGTACATTTGAAATATCAAATTCCCGACCTCCAAAAATTAGTTGGATAGGGTTATTAAGTGCAAAAATCAAACTTTCTAGAACCTGGTGTTGTCGCATATCAAATGAAAGCTCATCTACTCTGTTCCATATGTCATAATTTGATCTCAAAAATGTAGGCGGATGAGGTCATTAAGTGTAAAAAGCGAAAAGTTTCAGAAGGTATGCTTGTCGTATATCAAACGAAAGGTCGTACAAAGTACAATAAGAAAACATCACTTTTACAGGAAAGACCTTTCAATTGTTTTACAAACAATTGAGATACTAGTTAAGGTCTTTCCCCTACGTGAGGAAAGACCTTATTGTTTTTCTAATGTTTTTTTTTCTTTTTCTTTTTCTTTTTTTTCTTCCAACATTTTTTTGACATGCCCGCCTCTTGTTTCTGTTGAAGTTATTAAGACCAAATATGGACCATCGCTAGACCTCACCAAGATGTATTACCAAATGACCCTGTTAAGGATTTCATCATTCCCTTTAGGAGTTATCTCCCTTTTATTGATTTTTTTCAACATGGCCCCCCCTCGTTGGTTTTAAAGATATCTTGACCTTAATTGGACAAAATGTAGAACTCATCATGATGTATTACCATGTGAGTCTGAATAGGATTCCATCGTCCCCTGTGAGAGTTATATTCCCTTCAAACAATTTCTTTCCTTTGCATTTTTCTCAAAAAGTATAAGAGATAGAATCGATTTGAAAACGGCAACATGTACAAGAACAGATGGCAATGTTAATAAACATATACAGTCATTTTGTTATTCACCCTTATAAGGAGTTATTCCCCTTAAAAAATTGTGAACAATTTTAGAAAAATTGTATTTCCAGAACCGGAAGTCGTAGAGACTTTAGACCTTCACCAATAATCTGTAATTCATGTGACCTTTAATATGCACCCAAGGTCAAAGGTCACCGAGTGCAAAAAAAAAAATTAAGCTGAAATTTTAAGCTTACATATTAGGAAAACGATAAGACTTTGCTGCATACATACAGCGTATAAAATGGTCCTCTGGACGAGTTCTACATTTTATATGATAAGTCAAAAAATGTCCGACTGTCTGTTCAAAAGTTACAACGGGATGATTCTTAAAAGCAAAGTATTTTGTGTATATCTTTTTAAAGGCAACAGATATCAACCTACTATAAACTGCAAAGATGATCAGTAATTCAAGACCTTCCATTTGAGGTCAATGTCAGATCATGATGAAATTTCACCTTGACCTTCACAGTATACTATGACCTTGACCTTGTGATATTTGTAATATCAAGTGGTCCTGAGTTGAATGCTGCTAGTCCCATGTCTCTACGACTTCCGGTTCTTGAGTTTGATATTGCATCATATATTTGATGATTAATTGTGACCTTGGTGAACTTTGAAATTGTCCCAATTCTTTTTCTATAATGTTGTCCTTCAACTGTAGATCATTTATCATTTAACAGATTTGAGATATCTATTGTCGTTTTAAAGATAATGCAGTTTGAAGTTTTGCGAGCGGAGGCATGTATTTCTTAATCAACAAGAGCTTACCACTTAAAATGTTTTAGAAATTGAAGAGGTTAACATAGTTATATGTTTGACCAACTACCATAAACATTCCATGGAAAAAAACACCAAAAATTCAATTTGAAATTTTCAAGTTTTGCATTGACTTTGTAAGTTTCATAACTTCTATTTATATAGTTGATATTGCATCATTATTTGCACTTTGTGAAATGGGGTCAACTAATATATCAAATTGAAGGTCTTGATAAACTTTACTTAAAAATGAAAATTGTAAACCCCCTTTCCATCCCAGGGGGACGGGTGGGGTCATTTAGTGCAAACATTCAAATTTCTCAGATGGTAAGGTTGTCGCATATCAAATGAAAGATCATAAAGCGTACATTTCAAATTTCAAGTTGACGTCTCCCAAAAATGTGTTGGATGGGGTTATTGAGTGCAAAAAATAAATTTTCTTTTAAGATAAGGTTGATGTATATCAAATGAAAGGTCATGATGTGTACATTTGAAATATCAAATTCCCGACCTCCAAAATTAGTTGGATAGGGTTATTAAGTGCAAAAATCAAACTTTCTAGAACATGGCGTTGTCGCATATCAAATAAAAGCTCATCTACTCTTTGTTACATATATCATACTTCCGATCTCAAACATGTAGGCGGATGAGGTCATTCAGTGTTAAAAGCGAAAAGTTTGAGAAGGTATAATTATAAACCTCTTGATACATACCTGACCAATAATATTTAAGATGTATACCAGCGTATGTGCGTTAGACGCCTGTATTACCATTGTGATCATGATATGCTAACAAAGCACCTTGTCTTAAACATTTCGGTAAAACCAATTGTTCAATCATGCTTTCAGCTTTAGGTATCTCTTTTGTTCTTGACCTATGTAAATGAATTAACTCACCTGATTGACTTAAGCTAAGTGGTTTCGTTCATAACATATGTTGCGAGCCTCTTTCTGATTTTCGGGTTACTCGCCCGTTTCAAGGTATTTTATCAATGGGATTAACTGATCACATTCTCTTTGTATTTTTGAAATATCTGATACATCATTCAGATCAACCTCAGTATTTTCAAAAGCTGCAATTATTGGCTTTTCATTTGCATACTCGAACTTAATTTAAGTTTTAATTTTATTTTCCAGTAAACTATTTACAGACAATTTTTGGTTTATTTCACTTTCAATTTCTTTATATGGATTTCTCGACAAAGCATCTGCATTTGTATTCTTTTTACCTTCTTTATAAATAATTTCAAAATCATAATTTTGCAATTCAAGACCTCATCTACCTAGACGTGAGTAAGTATCTTTTGATTTGTGTAATCAAACTAAAGCTTGATGATCAGTATACACTTTGAATCTAGCATGAGACAAATACACTTTGTTTTTAGTGATACCCTCAAGAACTACTAAGCATTCTTTTTTAGTAATAGTCCAGTTTAACTCATTATTTCTCAAAGCACGACCACTGTATGATATTACTCTTTCTTTACCATTTTCATTTAACTGACCTAGAATGTAGCCGATAGCTGAAACTGATGCAACGCAATTCAAAATAAAGGATTTTGACATATTGGGGTACGACAAAACAGGAGCAGTTGTCAAAGCCTGTTGAAGGCTTTTAAACGAATTTTGACATTTATCAGTCCAAATATATTCTTTGTCTTTTTGTAAAAGATTATTTAAGGGAACTGTGAGTTTAGCATAGTACTTTACAAAACGTCTATAATAACTACACAGACCTAAGAACTGTCTGACCTCGTGCTGATTTTTAGGCCTCGGATAGTTTTTCAATATAGTAATTTTGGAATCATCTACCCTTACACCGTCTTTTAGAATAATGTCATCTAAATAATTTACTTTTTTAACAGCAAAGTGACATTTTTGTGGTTTAAAAGTAAAATTTGCTTTTCGTAATCTAGCATTAACTTAAAGATGTTGCAGATGCTCTACAAATGTTTTACTGAAAATCAAAATATCATCAATATATGCAAGTACATACTTCCAGTGCAATCCTCTTAATATTTGTGACATGCCCTGAGAAAAAACTATACTGCTATTACGTAGACCATACGGCATTCTATTCCATTCATAGATTCTAGAATAAGTCATAAATGCTCCTTTTTGTTTAGAATTTGGGTGCAAAGGCACCTGCCAAAATGATGAAGAAAAATCAATAGAACTTAATATATGTGGTTGCATTTCTCCCATAGTATCAAAGACATCATGCATGTTTCCAAGCATGCATCGGGGAAGTAAAAGCATTAACCCTTCTTTAATCAACGCAAAATCGCCAACTGTTGACTTTCTTATGAGTAAGACAAACGGGACTGTGCCAAATAGAATAAGAAGGCTCAATATTTGTACTTCAACATCTCTTCAACTTATCTTTCAATCTCTGTTCTGATATTGGGTGCAGCTCTATGTGGAGGTAAACTTACAGGAGGGTTGTTCTCGTGTCAATTTCATGAAAGTGTACATCTGTCATGCCAATTTCAGACTAATCTGTTGCAAACAGATTCCTTTTTTTATCAACAAATTTTCTTAATTTTTCCTTTTGCTCAATTGTAAAATCTGCTTCAGAAAGATCAATGTTTAAGTTTTGTTTTTGCTTTTTATGACCCTTTTCGATATTATTAATATGATTTTTTTTCAGTTTCATCAGACCAATTTTGAATAGAGTTAGGTTGTATTTCTGATATTAAAACAACAATTTCATTTCTGTATAGCACCACTTTAACTTCATTTGGGTTTATTACTTGCATTACTGCTTGTTGGGTTGAAGGTGACAAAAGACAAGCAGCACCTACATTGCTTTTATTTTGAAAAGACTGGTTGGGTTTAAGTATTATTTGCTCCCCTACATAATGTTAAGGAATTTTAACAGGAATAATGCTTATTTTCCTAGCTGGAAGTTCAATGCATTTGATAGTTTTGTCTTCATTTTGTATAATACTTATGAGTGCAATTCGTGAAGTTCCATCATACAAGTTTAAAGTTTTAGTAGGATAACCAATGTTAGCTTTATTATATTCTAAAAAGTCATTTCCAATTATTAAAGAGTGTTGAATTTTATCAATTATGTAAACATTCTGGAAAACAACTGGCTCTTTATCAAATTTTTTTGAAGTGATGTCCTTTGACAGAAATTCCTTCACCGCCTATTTTCTCTATTCTTCTTGTGTGGTTTCTGTCTAGTTTTAAAACTTTTAGTTTTAACCACATTTCTATAGGATTTAGTAAGACAGACTCTTGCTAAATGTCCTAACTTTTTACCATTAAAGCATTCTTTATTTCTTGCTTTACATTTATAGTTTTCATGGTAATATGACATACCACAATATTTACAAACATAATTTTGCATTGTCGTCAAATTGACTCTGCTATTTCTATATGCATTCACCTGTGGCATCTGTTCTTTTATTTTAGATGTTAATGTTTCTATTTTCTCTTTTATTTCATCGTGATCTTTATTTTGCTTTATTATATTTAAATTTGAACATTCAGAACCATTTATCATTTTACGTACGTTAGCACATTTTTCATCTATTATTGCCACTTGCTTGAATTCCTTTAGATTTTTCGGGTTACTCAAAGTTATACTAGTCGTTAATTTAGGCAGTAGTCCCTTTTTACCCATGATGAATTCTAAATTTTCATGTTTAACAAGCGAAACATCATATTATTTCTGAATCCTTTGCAATTATTCTTAATCTGTCGAAAAATTCTAAAACACATTCATTTTCCTTTTGTTTTACATCTAATTCAATATCGTTTGCATCTCCTGAAAAGCGTTCAATTAAACCTATTTGTAAATTTTCTGTACTATTTGAATATTTTCATTTAAACCATCAAACCAAACTTTAGCTGATTCTTTCAAATAAAACGGCAAGTAATGACAAGCATTTTCGTTTAGTATTGAATTAATTTTTATCTATTTTCTAAAGTATAATAACCAATTTGACGGGTTACCCGAACCATTGTACATAGAAGGTGTTATAATGTTAGAATTATTAAAATGTACATTACCATGTGGTTCGGTCATGATGTGTTGTTGATTAAACTATGTTGTCCTTTTCTTTTTCGTGTTGTAGTATTTCTTTTATGGTTTTATCAATATTTTTTTTACTGGGAATTCTCACATTGATGTCACATTATTTGGGAACTAGCTTGGACTCGGCATGACAACAGGACCTTTAAAGACAATCGAAACTGCTAACTACATTTTTATTCTGGTTCACAGTCTAATCAATATTAACACCAGTTATATCTTTATTTCTCAACAAACCAAATTACAATGGTATAGAGATACACACAATAATTACATAGTGTATGTAAACAGACATACAAAAATTATACGAAAGCAAGAGGGAGATACATATCATATATTACGGTATACATATTAAACTAAATGATATCAAGTAGGCGAGTGTAATATTTGAAAAAGACGTCTAGTTAAGGACTTTAATGCACCCACCTAACACACGGCTAATTTCTTTTTTAAATGAAAGAATAATGATTAAACTTTGATTTTTGCCCGGTCGTCACAAAATTGTACGGTGCAGTTTTTGTAAAATTGACGTTTATTTCAGAAAGTAATTGAAAATTATAAAATTACGACATATTTTTCAAGCAAAGGACATTAGTCGTATCTCTTCTTTCAGACAGAATAATTAAGTGAATTAAATTCTTAAAATAATAAATAACAATATTTACAACTTTAAGTCCGCATGCTTTTGCATTCCTTCTAAATATTTGACATTTTGTACGAAAATTTTCATAATCCTGACCTTTGCGGATCTACAATTACATTTTTATTAAAAGCTTTTGCACTCTTTTCGTTTTAGAACACACCAAATTACTCATCAGTTATCGTTTTCTCATTCAAGATCCAGACTTTATCTCAACATTTCTTAAAATCACGAATTTCTGTAATTTTATGATGTTGGGTAAAATCACTATAGTTTCCGGAATCCCTTATCTATTTCGTTATCGTTTTTTACTGAACATATAAGTCGATTTCCGTGTACATAATAGTGCTATTAGAGTACGATAAATCATATTTAAACATTTAAACGGTTCTATTTCTATCTTTAACTTTAGTGTAGCTTAAATAGATATAAAATCGTCCGAAATTAAGATCAAATCAAAGTAAAACATAGTTTTTGAGTTCTGTAGAATTCTCCCCTTTCTAAATAAGGAATCGTATCGGAAAATTGTAGAAAATCTTCCGAGTTTGTCAATTTTCACAGTCCAGTTCACAATGAAACCCTTCCTATGCTATAAAATCAAAAAAACTATCCATTGATTGACACAGATCCATAGTCTGTCATGTATTTACTACATAGAAACTATGTAGTTAAACACTTAAATGAAGATACAGTTGTATTGCCGCAGTGGAAATACGAAAAGATTAAGTTTACAGAAGACAGATGAATATGAAAAAAATGAAAACATCCCATTTGAAAATACAGTTGAGTTGCTATAAATATTTCAAAAGTAAGCACAACCTTTCATCTTCTGTTTTGTCTGTACCAATTCTACCGACCAGTCTCTCCTCATATATATACGAGAGCAGTATATCTACAACTCATTCTGATTTTCTGTTTGTATATTTGGCAAATGTATAAAGCCTATAAGCAAGTTACACAACTTCATAAGGTATCCTCTGAGGAGAAAACTCAAGCTGTATTGAGTGTTAATACATATATCTCCTACAATGATCTGATTACAAAATAACTCATGATAATTTTACTATTAAATCTTTATACCATCGAGCTTGCATCGCTAAATTTGTGCTACAAAATTTGAAACCAGAAAGTAAAGAGCTATTTAATTCTGAGCATATAACAGCTTTTACTTACATTTCGACGATCACAGATGCCGTGCCTGTACACAAGGACGTATTCTGGTTAACAACTTTAATTACTTGATCAGTTTACCGGGCTTAATTTCTGCCCGAGGATCGCCGCCGAGAAAACTACACAACATATTATCAGCTTCAACAAAAACTAAAAATATATGGTCAATTTAAAGTTACATGTATACAGCCTCAACAAGGCCAAGGTACATTCAATATTGTATACAGTAGCTCTATAATTTTGTCTTATGCCGTAATGACATAAAATTACCCGTTTAAAATTACTGTGATTTATTAACCAACTTACTACAATATGTATAGAAATGCCCATGCTTTATAAAAGGAAAATTTCGACATCTGGTCATTATGAACGAAGAAATTGCTACAGCCAGTCATTACGAAATCTCAGTCATGCATTACGAGATCACACCCGTGCATTACGAAATCACAGTCATGCATTATGAACAGATGAAACGGGACATCGATTGAATCAAAATGTCGTTTATTTCTTTAAATAAGTGTGACATTTTTTTAAATTTTTTTTAAACCTAATATCATAAAAACAAGTTCAAATGAAGTTCATTGTTTTGTAACGACTTGAAACGGAAATATTTCACAGCCTTTTTCGAGTACGACTTTCGATTATTATCACTGTTTCATTTCCGTTGTTCAATCCTCAGAATGCAGACTTAAGTCCTGCCATGGCTTTGTTTGAATTTGTTTGTTAGCTTTTTGGTCATGAATGTTTGTCTCTTATATTTAATTAACTGTGCATTTGTATTCAGATATCGCAGATCAAATTTATTCGTTCGTTGTGTAATCATACGTTTTTTGATTGAGTTAAGTCTGCCAATTGATATTTTATCGTGTGTTTTTCTATGTTGTGATGTTATGCTATTGTTTCAGAAAAAGGGAGAAGGTTTGGATCCATTAAAACGTTTAATCCCGCTGCAAATGTTTGCACCTGTCCTAAGTCAGGAATCTGATGTACAGTAGTTGTCGTTTGTTTATGTAATATATACGTGTTTCTCGTTTCTCGTTTTGTTTATATAGATTAGACCGTTGGTTTTCCCGTTTGAATGGTTTAACACTAGTAATTTTGGGGCCCTTTATAGCTTGTTGTTCGGTGTGAGCCAAGGCTCCGTGTTGAAGGCCGTACTTTAACCTATAATGGTCTACTTTTTAAATTGTTATTTGGATGGAGAGTTGTCTCATTGACACTCACACCACATCTTCCTATATCTATTAAGAATAGTTATCTGTCTGATTTATTCCTCCCAGCTACTTTATATTTGCTAGATGAAATGAATTTTAATAGCATAAAATTAAGTACTTGGATGAGAAATCAGAAATTACATCTGACAGTCACAATGTTGACCAAAATTCCATGCGAAATTGAATGCGAAAAGACTGACAAGTTGAAGTTCAGCTATGAAATGCCTGTATCTTCTTCACGGTAAGTTTCTTACTCTTTGTTTAATCGAAGAATTAAAACCATTTAATAAAAAGGTTATAAAACTCGCTTTTTCTGTATTGGTCCTGTTGTAGTACTAGTTTGTGGATAGCTGTATAATTTTGGATCCGAGACTCGAAGACTGTTCTTGAATGAAGTTGCCTTAGTCATGTTAGTTGGTTAATAAAAGTATCAATATATGGACTTTTTCATATTGGCCCTGTAACATACCCTTGATATTAATAATGGCCTCGGACAGTTGTAATGGCCCTCGGCGTTGTCTCAGGGCCATTACAACCATCCTTGGCCATTATTAATACCTCGGGCATGTTACAGGGCCAATATGAAAAAGTCCATACATTAATACTATAATAATAGTACAGTCTGTCAATTATAAAGATCTGAGCAGTGACTGCAAGCACTTTATGCAGTTACTAGTATTTTACGGAAGCAGATATAGGGTAAAGTTGTAATCCAATCAGATGAATATCCATTATCTGAAAACATTTCACTGGATTATTCAATTGAAACTATGCCACCTGCTTTAAAAACATTTCTGTATTGTCTTTTGGATGATGGCGCATCTGTGGCAGTGAATAAAGCGTACGATATTCCTATTGACAAAGTTCTTAGATGTATGGCTTTAGTAGAATGTATGTTATCTATAAATATTTTTTTTTACTCTTTTTTATTTAGGGTTATCATTACAAATGCACCGTACTTATGGACACACCTTTGATAACTGTTAACAAGTTTGACTGATCAGGAGATTAGAAAAATTGAAAATGGGGCATACATTCTACATGGCATTATTTTTCTTCTGGGGTCAAAATTTTGTTCAAGACGATGTCGACCTAACTACAGAAACAATAAAAGTTATCCGTATGACTTTGGTTGGCTAAAAGGCAACATCGGTCCCGTATGTTGTCATCCAACTTTCTACAAGATTTGATCTGTTCATGCATTGGTATAGGTATAAGGGGAGGGTTGAGATTTCCAAAGACATGTTTAACAGTTTTGCGCCGGTCCCAAGTCAGGAGCCTCTGGCCTTTCTTAGTTTTGTATGATTTTTTATTTTAATTTCTTGAGTATATTTCGAAGCTAAGTATGACGTCCATTATCATTTCAAACTAGTACATTTTTGTTTAGGGACCAGCTAAAGAACACCTCCGGGTTTGGGAGTTTCTTGCTGCGTTGATGACCCATTGGTGGCCTTCGGCAGTTGCCTGCTTTTTGAACGGGTTGGTGTCTCTTTGACAAATCCCTCATGTCCATTCCCAATTTTTAATTCAATCTGTATATAGTAGATCTTGTGTCCGCTTTGAGCAAAACCTCTGCTGTACTGATATATGCACATGCCAAGGAAGTTGTCTTTGTATCGATATGTTGACCGATAAGAATGATGAGATTACAAGTTAAAATGAAGCTATAATAATCTGATATCGCCATATTCCGACACCTAAATGGTCCAAAATCTCATTGGTCCGACGTTTCGATCATTTAGGTTATACGCTGTCGGGATTTTAACATAAGAAAGCAGAATAAAAAGTTCAATATTAGGAAAACCTTGTCTTCCCTTTTGAAGCGTTGAAACAAGATATAAAAAAGTAATACTTAGTGCCAAAGAAGCCGAACGTCATCACTAGTGTAATTTAAAAAAAGTACAAACTACTTTGTCAAATAATGTGTGATTAATTAGATATCTCAAGATACACGGCGGCCGACTAAAGTAAAATCAAACGCAGTTTGACTTACAATGAGTGATCATATTTTCCTTGTGATGTTTATATTAAAATTGTCAATTT
The DNA here is from genome assembly GCF_965363235.1 of Mytilus galloprovincialis. Classification (NCBI taxonomy): domain Eukaryota; kingdom Metazoa; phylum Mollusca; class Bivalvia; order Mytilida; family Mytilidae; genus Mytilus; species Mytilus galloprovincialis. Next base: position 89,437,588 of record NC_134846.1, read on the forward strand.
GTTGATATAAATATACTAGTAGCACTTTACTCATTTTAGTAATGTTAGTTAGTACTCTTATCATATCTGATTTAGTGATGTAAATGAAATTGCGGTATGATCCAGACTTAATATATTGCACTGCAATAATAAAAAAAAAATCTGCCCTATGGTTATCTGATCTTTTAGCGGTTGGCAGGCTTTCAAATTAACAGGAGACCATACGCTTCCTCAATTTTATTGTACAGCTCATCATCGGACTTTTCTAAACAATTATTAATACGTCATATGTTATACTTTCCCCTTGCTTCAAATATTTTGTTTCGGATTATTTATATCAAATTTGCAGATATATGTTTGTAAATACGTGCAATCAAATGATATGGAGGTATTATAAGATTTAGATAATGCAAGGGCGACTACATATATATTGTGTGACTTAATGGTTGATTTTCAAAGACTCCGAGGGAAAGGTTACGTAACATGCGTTACCGTTAAAATCAACCAAAATTAATTAATATTATGATAGAAATATATGTTTCCAACAGTAATACAGCATTCCTATAAAATTGTTTCGTTTTTGCATTTGTTTTGACTCGATTTTTCTACTGGAAGTATCCTTGAAATGAAATCGCACCCATGACCTTTGACCTCGATTAAAAAAAATGCACCATAATTTCTTTTAACGACCGGGATATTTAGAAAGTACACATTCTTAGCTTTCCAGTGATATATAATTTAGCCGTGTGTTAGGTAGGTGCATTAAAAATGTAAATTTGGCTCTCATATCACTCGACTAAAGTACATGAAGTACTCAGGAGAGCCAAAATGAACATTTACAAGTCTTATAAATTTGCACAAGTTGTTAAGATCAGAAAGATTTTTACTATTCATTAGTTCATAAAATTTCAATGAATTTGGTTGATTTCTTTATCTTTTTCTCAAAAACTGTTTACGATCATTATTGAATACAGAACACATAAAAATATAATGAAATTCATCTCCGATGTCACCAGAATTACAAAGTAAGCATTATATATTTTCTCTTTCAACATTTTGCCATCTACCAGTCTCAATAGGAAATCTATAATTTCCTGTTATCAATCTACATAATGTAATAATATTTCTATCATCTAAATTTTAAAAATAATATTCAAACTCACAGTTTTCTTTATACCTACGGTAGTTTACAGCTTTTCGCGATTCTTGCACGTAAGTGTGCCATTTCTGTTTAAATTGATCAACAAGATTTTGTTTAACAATAGTATATAGCCATGTATCGTTTACAAAATATTAGGTATCCCACACAAATGATAAACCAGATTCATTAAAAATGGAATTAATATGTTTCAACCGAGTAATATCATTTTTATATTTATACAATGAGTACTTGTATAGTATTGCAGGAAGTTTTTCTTGTTTTCCAGACAATAATTTAGTCCAGTAGTTAATTATACGGAGTTTTATATCAATTTCTAAAGGAGATCTGCCCAATTCTCCGTATATCATGAAATTAGGTGTAGAATTTTTAACCATAAGCAAAAGTTTGCAGAATTTCATATGAATTATTACCAAGACCACCAGACTTCACTCCCATAAATTAAAATAGTTTTAACAATCTTATCAAATAATTCAATTTGACATTCAATAGAAAGATTGTGCAATCTTCCTTTTTTGATAACGTCGTACATAGCACACATTGCTTTATTTGCTTGTGCTTTTTTAGCCTTTAAAAAACTTCCTGTTCTACTGAAAAAGACACCTAGATAAGTAAACTCATTAAAAATTTCTAGTACAATATCTTTATAATTAAACTTCAGGTAGATACATGGTATACCGCCATCTTGGATTGTACAATCACAGTAAAAAGTCGGTCTAGTTATTTGCCTAAATCTGCAAATTTGGAGACAGATTTGCAATTTAAAGGTTAGACTGTTTAATGATTTAAAGAAAACTCGGTAATTTTTTGTATAACTAAAAATATTTAAACAAATGTCATTTTTTTTGTTTTTAGAATCATTTTTTTCAAATGGGCCATTTAAGGGAAGATAACTCTTTTAGTAAAAAATTTATACTGGACTGATAGGGAAATTTTTTCTTTTTACTTTTAGCAAGAAAACAAGTTCGGTGACACCATTTTTTCTTTTTATTTTCTTAAAATATATTACAAAAACTATCTTTTCACAATTTATTTCAAAATTTTATCTCATAAAATTTTTTTTATGCACACAAATGTGTTTTTCCATGAACAATCTAACCAAATTTAGGCAATTTTCAACGACATATATCTTGAAAAATAGCACGGTGACCCATACTTTTTATTATATTTTTGAAAAGACCATAGTAAAATCTTCATTTTGGCTAAGTATAAGAAAATTCTGTCTCAAAAAATATTTACTTATGATCTACCTTAATATTATTAGGTACTCTACCTTTAGAGAAAATTACAATGTTACTATTTTGTACATTCACTTTAAGTTTCAACAATTCACAGTATTCAGATAAAGTATCCAGTTGCTTTTGTAAGTCAACTTGCGACTCTGATAACAAAACTGTATCGTCTGCATATAATATAATAAAAAGTTTAAGATAACATTCTAGTTCAATTTCTAATTTATCTGATAGAGTTTTCAAATTATCTATGTTCTTTTCTATTAGAAAATCTTCTAAATCATTTACATATAAAGAAAAAAGTATAGGAGATAAATTTTCCCCTTGCCTAACACAAACATTACATGGGAAAAAATCTGAAAATTCATTACTATAACAAATTCTAGATTTTATGTTACTTTACATATTTGTAATAATATTAAACATTTTACCATTCACAGAGTATTTAAGTAATTTTGACCAAAGTCCTGCATGCCAAACAGTATCAAAGGCCTTTGCAAAATCAATAAAGGCACAATAAAGTTTTTTCTTTTTCTGTTTTAACAGTTCAAATAATAGATGAAGTAAAAAAATGCTATCGGTAATAGAATATTTTTTCCTAAATACAAACTGGTTTTCCTTAAGCAATAAGAAATTCTCTAACAATAAGCTTACTCTAAGATTGAGTACTGAAGTAAAAAGAGTACCCAAGCAGCTTAAAATAGTGATGGGTCTATAATTTTGTGGATCACACTGATCTCCTTTATTCTTATAAAAAGGTATAATATTTCCAATAAGCCAAGATTCTGGTACATTTCCCGAAATAAATATAACATTAAAAAGTTTAACATAAATAGGCATAAAAATATTACATGTAGACTTTATATATTCATTTATAATTAAATCATTACCACATGCTTTTCCTTTTTTCCTTTTTTTATACATGTAAAAATATCTACCTCAGTAATACTACTGTTAATAATTTCATTCAATTCTTGCAATTCATCTGAAATAGGTATGTTTAAATCTTCAGAATTTGAAGAATTAAGACCTTTAAAAAAATCGTATAGAACATCAACAAAAATATTAGCTGTTTTTACCCCCACCCCTGTTTGTATTCAAGATCTTCCAAAATTCCTTTGTGTTGCTGTTTTTTAATGTGTTCAGCTTCTGTCTGATTTCTTTTTTTATGTTTTTTTATTGATCTACCTAGTTGTCTTTTATAATCTCTCTCTGTTTTTTCATTTGTTTTCGATTATTTTCCGTCTGAATGGATTTATAGCTTCTTTTTGCGATACGGAAACATTTTCTTGTTTTCCAGCATTCTTTGTTAAACCATGGCTTGTGTACCTTTTTATCGTAGTATTTGTTTCCCCCTTTGTAATGAGATTCCAAAACTTTTCCCGCTGATTCTAGAATAATAGCGTTCACCTGTTCAACGACTTAATTTATGTTTTCTTTAGCTATTATGCTAGTTTCTAGCATGTTCAACCCTGATTCTAATTCGCTTAACTTATTTCTGTCAATGCTCTCAACGAATTCGTTTTCTTTTTCATTATCCCATTTATTTATCTTTCTTACATTTTGATCAGCGCATGTTACTACGTATATATTTTTATCTATAGTGAAAGTTTGTTTAAATGACATAGTCAACGATAAAGGCGAGTGTACATCAGAATATAATGACAAAAAATCCTAAACAAGCATTTCCATTGTTACAGTATAACAATGGATATGTACAAATAAAATAATCGACAAATCTTGACTGTCTACACGTAAACTTGCCTTCTTTATCGCCATTTACTCTACCATTCAATATAAATAAATTATTATTTTTACACATATCAAGTAATTGGTTACCATATAATTGTTTTGTTACATCTTTACTGCATCTCTTACGTAACATGTTAAACTGGTTTAAACAACATTATCGGAAATATCATGATGACTTTCTGAAATCTCAAAAAAGTCTGAATCAGTACTGGTTCTACTGTTAAAATCACCGGTGAGCAGGATACATTTATAATTCAGAGCATCTTGAGTTTTGTATAAAGAGTTTTTGGGCGGAATATAAATACAGCCAATTAAAACAACTTCCTCAGTACCAAAAATTTCTGAAGATATTTTTAACCAAAGCACTAAGTTACTTTCCGTTTCAATAAGATGTACTTGTTTTTCATATTTTACTTTATAACCAAAAGCTATGCCACCAGATTTTACTTTTGACTTAGTTTTTCTATTTTGCAAAATAAATTTATAACCCGGTATATCTATAATATGAAAGTCATCTGTTTTTGGTTCAGATAAACAAATAAAATCATGCTTATGAATAAGTTCAACAATTCCGGATATTGCATCCTATTTTGTTAAACCACAACAGTTTAATGATAACACATTACATATAACTTCGTTTACTTCGTTTTTTTGGTTCATTTTTTATTATCTCTCCGTGGGGATCTTAGTAACATTTGGGGGTTGAAGCAGTGCGACGTCTCTTACTTGACTGCCGTTGTTCTAGGGTAGCGAAGTTCATCGGACTATTCGGTGCCTGCACTGCATTGGAATCATCTGCTGTTTGTGGAGTGTACATTTGTCCATTAACGTACAGAATGTTCCGCACTAGTCTTACGTGGCAACAATCAGCTCACTTCTGTTTCATTATTGGGTACAGACTTGTCCTTCGATGGCATCGGGGAATTGTTGGTTTACTCCATATGGTTTTCCTTTAAGTCGGTATGTGTTTGATAATACTCTGGCAAGATCTTTGTAAAAGATAAATCGTGCGACGATCGGTCTCGGTCTTCCTCTCCTACCAGGCATAGCTCGGTGCCCAAATCTATAGACATTACCGAGTTCAACCCTGTGTGTGATACGAAGTCCGTTTAACATAAATTTTTGTATCAAATCTTTTGTGTCTTCTTCCTGAATTTCATGTAGGCCCTTGAAAACTAGATTGTTCTTCATTGATCTACATTGATATTCTCAAAGCATTGTCTGAAAGCTATCTTTTCCTGATTTATTTTACAATTCTTTCATTTTGTTTAGTTTTTTATCACACAATGGTGTTTTTTCCTGTATAATCCATACACAATGTTTCATTTTGTCACAACCTGTAGCTTGAGAAAATGCGTGGTGACCTATCATTTTTATTATATTTTTGAACATATATCAACAGATACTATATTTTGGCAAAGTATGAACAAATACTTTCGTTTTTATTTTAGACTCCCATACCACCTTAAACTGACTATTTTAATCCGTCCCGTCCCCCCTATTGTGCTTCGTTGCCTTATAAGCATAATATCTCAACATTATTACACAAGACTTGATAATGGTCCAAAGAATTGTATACCATATTTATAGTTCATTTACTGCAGACACTAATTATGTAAGCTGGTAATAATCTAATCAAGTAATTAATTTATATCTATAGAAAAATGACTACTCAAACAACAGTATTGTTTATTTTCCAATAGAACCATGACCAAAACTCCGGAACAGTATTAGTGAAATTATGATGCACATATTTAGGTCTTTCCACTTTTCTGTGGAAAGACCTATTGTTTTTCTTCTGATTATTTTTTTTTTTTTTTTTTTTTTCTTCCGCCTAATTTTGTTCTTGCGATAAACATTTGTTTCGCAATATGTCGCTTAGATATTTTGTATATGATATCGAACAGTTTATGCGCTTTTGAAATTTACCCTGCGTAAACAAATACTTTTCTTTGTAGGAGTTATCTCCCCAAACACTGTTTTCCTTGTTAGCGCATCTCCTTCGCAACCGTAAAAGATTATGACAAATTTATTTTACAAAATTGCTTGTTATATCCTTCGCATGATTTGTCCTATTTTGACCGAAGCGATATGACCGCTCCATATGAGAGTTATTTCCCCTTATGCATCTGATATAAGTGATATGAATTTCTATCTTATAAACCATAAGTGATAGAGACCTAGGATCTTTTGATTTGAGGTCCTTGGTCCCAAAAAATGAAAATTAGGTCAAGGTCAAAGGTCAAGGTCATATTCTAATATTTAATTTGGCTTATTTTAACTTATATCCAAAGACTGTATAAGATATCAACAAATTATTTTTACTAAATTGTTAGTTGCGACATGTCGTAAGATGTAAATTTTGATTGCAAGCGTACGTTGAATGTAAAAGGGAGTTTTCTCCCCTCTTGTATTTAAAAATACGCGTTTGGTGATATAACTCATTAACTAAATATAATTAAGACCTATGGTCTTTTGATTTGAGGTCCTTGGTTTATGACCTTGAAATTGATCTCAAGGTCATAGCTTAATTTGACGTTCTAGATTTTGACCTTTGCTTTTATTCTATATGTATACATGATAAAGATATACAACTTTTAGAAAAAGGTATCAAACCATTTAACCTTGAAAAAAACAACCGGAAGTGACCTTTTGTAAACTGGAAGTAGCTATATTTTGTACTTTATTAATATAAAAGTATATAGAACCAGATATTTTTGAAATCAGTGTCAAGTTAATATTCAAATATAATCGGAAGTAACATTTTTCAAACCGGAAGTAACAAATTATCTCCCTTATTTAAAAAAAATGTATGGAAACAATATATTTTTGGAATCAGCTTACTAGGAGCTATCATTTGACGATTGAAATGACATTTTAAACTTAGTTTCACAACTTTTCATATCAAAATACATTGTTTTGATGGAAAGACCTTCAATTGTTCTCTGAACAATTGGTTTTTAATTTATTTCAATAGTTCTGATGGGATGAAAGTAAGCGTAATATTCTTTATCTTCTTGTCTGTAACTTGAGCTGTAACTAACGAATCCGACGTGGTAAATAACGGAATGTATTGACATGTAATTTCAACAATAATAAGCAACAAAAAAAAACCCACTTGTTTCACCAAGATATCTTCTTTTTATCAATTTGGTTTTACATTCTGTAGCGGAAAAGAAGCCAGAATTTTTTGCGGAATTTTCTTTAAAGGAAATGTTACACTGAAATAATGATTGTAATTGAATATATACTTGATTTGCATTAGAAAAGAGGAAACTGTAGATTTTTAAAGCTTTGCGGACGTCTATCGTTAGTTTTACTGACGTCCGAAAAGCTTACAATACAGTTATCTCTTAAATCGTCAATGTCACACTTAATATAAAAATGTGACATGATTGCAAATGAGACAACTCTCCACAAGAGACCAAAATGACACAGAAATTAACAACCATAGGTCACCTTACGGCATTCAACAATGAGAAAAACCCATACCGCATTGTCAGCTATAAAAGGCACCAAAATGACAACTTAAAACAGTAAAAACGAGAAAACTAACGGCTTAATTTATGTACAAAGAATGTACTAAAAACAAATATGTAACATATAAACAATCGACAACCACTGCGTTACAGGCACCTGACTTTGGAAAGGGACCTACATAGAGAATGTGGCGGGGTTTAACATGTCAGCAGGATCCCAACCCTCCCCTAACCTTGGACAGATTGATTGATTGATTGATTGTTAGGTTGCTTAACGTCCAGTGGCAAACATTTCATACATATTCAGGACGAGAAAAAATTAACAATTAATACGATAGATATTAGGTCTTGTAATAATAGAGGACATCCTGGATGATCGTCGGGAACATTTAGACTGCCACTGGAAAATGAGGGTATATTAGATAGGGACAGAAATTTTGCCTTGCAACAGACCACATACGGACCCCTAAAAGAGTTGTTGCAGGGGTTCTTAAAGTGCAAAGAGCGTGGAATTCTCTTTACACGAGACATCAGATTTAACGTCCCCATTCTCACCGGACGTGGCTTTAAACTTGATACATCCCGCACAGCCAAACGGACGCCCACTTTGGCAGGCGTTTTATTGCCGGTCGGGAGAAGACCAAGTGACTATATTTCGTTTCCCCAGTCACCTGGGACAGTGGTGTGGTGTATCAGTACAACAGAAGAACAAACTATAAAAACTAGTTAAAATAGTCGTAACTCATCAGATGGATAAAAATACAAATACTACAATAGTTATCAAAGGTACCAGGATTATAATTTAGTACGCCAGACGCACGTTTCGTCTACATAAGACTCATCAGTGACGCTCATATCAAAATATTTATAAAGCCAAACAACTACAAAGTTGAAGAGCATTGAGGATCCAAAATTCCAAAAAGTTGTGCCAAATACGGCTAAGGTAATCTATGCCTGAGATAAGAAAATCCTTAGTTTTTTCGAAAAATTCAAAGTTTTGTAAACAGGAAATTTATAAAAATGACCACATTATTGATATTCATGTCATCACTTAATCGCTTAAGTGTTGACTACTGGGCTTGCGATACCCTCGGGGACGAAACGTCCACCAGCAGTGGCTTCGACCCAGTGGTGTAAATAGTTATCAAAGGTACCAGGATTATAATTTAGTACGCCAGACGCGCGTTTCGTCTACATAAGACTCATCAGTGATGCTCATATCAAAATATTTATAAAGCCAAACAACTACAAAGTTGAAGAGCATTGAGGATCCAAAATTCCAAAAAGTTGTGGAAAATCTACAAATACACGTGCACGTGACCGGGTACTTGAAAATCTCAACAACAAAAAGACAATAAGCTCAGATCTGAGAGTACTCGCAGTTACTGACAGCTAGTTCAAAGCCACTAGCAACTAATAAAACAAATCATGCATCTAAGACTATAATCTTTTCTCACTTTTATGTCTAACTGTCCTTACTGGGATATAAAAGTACTGATGTAAAGTCCAAAATTGGAACATAGGTTGTCGCATTAAAAAAGTTGGCAATTTTGTTAGAAAGTTATTCAACGCTTTTACAATTCTGTTTTGTGTGTTCCTATGGAAAACTAGTTTTACACACATTTAGATCTATATGTGTCTACGGTTACTAATATTCATGTCGATAACAGTAAAAAGAGACAGTATTTTCTTTTTTATTTGGTGATACATTGTAGTAAAAAACGTTTTATATTTAAGAATGGGTTTGTTCGACATAAAAGTGAAGCTATTTAACTTTAAAATTGCATAATTTGTTGTTACATACAAAATGGTGGCATCATTTCAATATTAACAACGTCGTTATTTTTTTGTTTATCTTTTTATCTCAAATGATAAATAGTTTCACACAAATCGAGAGCTCTATAGGTTATTGATATTTATGTCGATAACAAAAGAAAGTGACAATATTTTTGTTATTGATATTTTTATACTGGCCTGATAATTGAGTATTTTTTTTTGTGATGGCAGATTGTTAGACATCTCAGTGAAGATTTTTAAGATAAGTTCAAAATTGCATAATGTGTTTTCGGTAAAACCAAAAGGTGTAAATATTTTCAATTTTGTAAGGATGTTATAAACGCCATTAAAATTCTTTTCTCTTGTTTCTATACCTAGATATAAAAATGTCGAAATGCGCATCTGGCGTATTTAAAAATATTCATCTACTTCCTTTACAAAGATACAAAGATAACTGCCTTAAACTTAAAAGGGACACTAGCTGTCAAATTCATGTTCATCGATTTGAGTTAAATTCCCATATTTATTTTATAACCATGTGAAAACAAATTCCAAATAAGAATTCTTGTTCTTGCATTTATCTGTACTGTAGTCCTGTCATGAAATGTTGTCATTTTAGTGTTATATATAACAAAAACCAGGTTCAGCCCACCATTTCTTCTTAAAATGTCCTGTACCAAATCAGAAAAATGGCAGTTGTTATCTTATAGTTCGTTTCTGTGTATGTTGCTTTGTCGTTTTGTTTTTTGTTGCACCTCAGTGTTTCTGTTGTTTCGTTGTTTTCCTCCCATAGTTGATGTGTTTACCTAAGTTTTAGTTTGTAACCCGGATTTGTTTTTTTTCTCAATCGATTTATGACTTTCAATTAGCGGTATACAATTGCTGCCTTTATATCATCTTGATGCCATCTGCTTAACTAGCGAGTTGAACTCCGAAGAACTCCAATAGTCATATAAGTTATATAAACATAAAGCCAACTCGAGTAATTGAATTGTTTTCATTTTACAGATTAAACATATATGTTTATAATTTTTTTTTAACGAATCAGATAATCAAATGATTTACCTTCGTTTCACTTACAATATTGAAATTATTTTCATTTGAATAATTGAACACGCACACTTTATGTGTAATCCATCTTTAGATAAGGGATTGAATTGAGATTTACATGAATACGGATTTAATGAGGTCGAATTATTCACTTGCAAGTGAATAATTCATGATCACTGTTTCTTCGCTTTATTTGATAATATTGAACCATATTTGCTGCCTTAAGCGAATTATACATTTTCTATTTCACATTCATTAATGATTGAACAAAACAATCAAACTTTAGATTTTTGATATATCTCGTCGTTATTGCCCCCTTTAGGCAAATGTTGATAGTAAGAAGATTGTAATTTCAGAAGACATGTAATAATATAATGAGAATTTTCTCTTTTTTATAGGTACTGTGGACCCATTGTTGGAACAAATGCAATGCATAATTACTGTTATTTCTACTGGAACAGTGAAGCAGAGAACCTCAACTCGAACATCTGATAATAAACCTGTTATATATGTTTATGGAAATGCCATCCCACCATCCGGAGTAAAGATTCGAAAACATCTAATAATGCATTTGTTAGACAATTGCAGATGTCCACACTTGGAAGGAGAATCAAAACTCGCATTCATAAAGGTGAATTTTCCCATTATTTGATATTTGAATGCATTCCCTAGATAGGTTAATGACATTCCGTAAATAATGTTAATGAATTTTACTACGATCTTTTTGGCAACACAATTTGCCAGACACGATGTTTTATGAATACCATGCTCACGATTTCCCATTGATATCTCATGTTGTCATTTTCTATTTTGTCTTTTAAAAAGTGTAGAAAAGTCAAATGTTTTAATACTATTACAAGATGAAAGTGAGTTAGATTGTATGTACTCTAAAATATCTTTGGAATTTTTACGTATCCACATCTAATTCACGCCACCTCTAGAATAAGCAGTTTCACAATAACTTTGAAGCCCGTCTTTGATCGGTGATAAAATAGTTGTTAATAACGTAGAAAAAGGTTTCGTGGAGCTCTTGGAATACACAGCAGTATACCGTTGTTTGTAAGGACAATTATGTAGTTTAGGTATCCAATACAGTGATGGAAGATCCAGTTCTTCATATTTGGTTGAAAATCAAAAGGAACATAGAACAGACCTATGCTAATCCAGGATTTCCTCTATGGTAAGTGTTGTGAGGGTATATGTTGAGTTTCCAAGTGAATTGTCAATACCTAATTCGTTTATCAATCAGTTATTGTAATGAGTTTTACACACAAAAGCGATGTTGTTTAGGGCTTTATCTGCAGGGACAATAACATATATGTCATGGAGGTAGGATAAATGTTTTGCCACATTTGGGTCTTGAAAGATTGACGTAGCATGGGCTTTGATATACCCATTCAGTTTCTTTATTCTGATTTGTATCAACGACCTCACTGCCTTAATCCATTCGGAAAGAGTGTCTACGTCTTCCTTCTCGCGCTTAGCCCTTTGCCTGGCATAGTCCTCGACTGAATCCATCAAAATTGTAAAGTTGTATTTTCAATTGATGGATTTAGGCTCAAGATATTTTGGACCTTTTGATAACACATTACGAAAGGAAGTTATTTACAATGTTCAGATCATCGGTAATAATGTGGCCAGCCGGATAATATGTGAATTTAGAACTAGCACAAATGCAATCAGGAGGTTTAGACTTGAAGTCGTGAATATTGAGATCCTACAAAACCTGTTTGTAATTATACTTGTTAGGTGCAATAGGTTTGATATAGGTATAAAAATGATTGGTACAGACTGATCTTTGAAATAAGGAGTTATTTTCGATTGAACTTATTTATGATGAAGGATATTGCCTAAGTTGACGCCATCGAGACCTTTGTTGGCAAAGGAAAGATTAAGAAAAGATCTTTTCTCTTTTTCATCTTTTCCAATGCAGACTGGCTTGAAAAGTCTGTGATTTGCATTATTCGAAATTATAGCTGTAATTTTGTATTGGTTTGAATTGGGGTTTGTAACAGTGGTGTTCAAACATTAATTGAACAGAGATTGAAGTTTAGAAAGGGATAATGAATAAAATGTCGTGCGAATATGATGAATACCTAACGGCTTTTGTATAAATGGCAGCAAGTCATTAATAGAGACGTCATGCAGAGTAGGTGGTGTATAATGACGATGACCATGACTGCGTCTACGTCGAGGAGTAGAGTTGAAAATATTGCAAGATTATGATTCAGTCAGGAGTCTACTTCGTCAAAATTATCTCCCCATTACGCCAGTTCATTTTCAAAATCGTAGAAATGGAAGCCGTTGTAGGGATGACGCGCTACCAATATTGCTCTTGGAAACCGATTAATTTAACCACATTCCACCATTACGATCCTTATATGTCAGTTGTATTTAAAAAGACAAATGTATCAACTAGCTAAAAAGCATCAGTTAATAATCTTGGCTGCATTGATTTAACTTAAAACTATTGTCTGATCGGTTGTCAGGTGGAATTTTCGAAAATTCATAAACATTTAGAAAAATTCTAATTAAATATTTCGTGGAAGGGCAGACTAGATTTTTTTTAGTGTATGAAGACTATAAACCCTAGTAATCACACACAAAAAATTAGAATTTTTCGAAGATATGCATTTTCATCATCCAACTTGAAAGACTGTCGTCAAGTACTTTAGTAAAAAAATAGCTATTCGAACACACCTTCTCTGTTTTTGTGACTCATTAGATAGGTATTTCACTTGACCCATATATTTCATCTTTTAGTACTGTGATTTTTTTGTGTTGTAAAGTCAACCTGTAGCTTTAATATATAAAAATAATAGAATCTGAAGCGAGACGATGCATAAAATATTCTTACTTTGTACGAGATCAAGACAAAATACTCAACTCAAACACGTCCGAACATAAAAAGGTGCACTCGATTTTCTCTTTTCGATACAATTGTTACCCATTCTTTTGAATTTTTTCTTCAGTCACATAATGGAAGGGCAGACACGAAAATTACTGAACTAATAGATTGACATGTTTTCCGTCCGTGATAATTTTTTCATAAAAATCGGAGGTTATGCATTTTCTTCATCCAACTTGAAAGATACCCATGTCGTCGACTTGATATCTTATTGTTCTGCTTAACTATGTACTAGATAAATTGAAAACTTATGCAAATGGTGTTTTTAAAATAAAACACCTCGTAATTGAGAAGAAAATTGCAATTTTGTTTGTTTCTATTAACTTTTAAAAATTTTGTCACTATAGTAAACAATACAGTAAACATTTATCGCCTTCTCTAATAAAGAGCTTCGATTCTTTTGTTCTATTTCAACCTGGTTTCCGACTGGATTGTTAGAGCTATGGTATGTTTTGTCGATAATGTGAATTGTCATAGAAACGATGGAATAATCGGGCTGATTAAAATGCTGGTAAAGAATGTCGTTTGTAAGTGTGGATGTGTGGAGTATGGTAGTGAATGTAAGTGTGGATTTGCAAAGCGGTTACCGTATGCATATCACAAAACGCTAATCCTGTCAACACACCTTGTAAATAACTTTTGAGCGATTTCCTTAGTTTTTGTTTATTACTCTTAATACTCCTTATCGATCAATCATATTTGATAACTGTTTTTAAAAGGACGACCTTTACTTTTAACCTAGACTTCAATCATACATTGATAACAGCTCTTTTTTCAAAATACAGATACCAATGTTTATTAAAACAAAAATGGCTAAGACCTTAGTAAGTGAACAAATTTGTAATCTATTCACCTTTTCTTTCAATTATTTGTTGAATAGAGGATTATTGCTGCTAACAACAAAACTTCGGACGCTTTCATGAGTACTTTTACCGTTGACTGTTGAAAGTCTACGTTATGGATGACGACGGATATTTCAACTGTCGTAAATACAATCACGTCCTCTTTTCCTCAAATGTGGCTACACATATTAGACTTAACAGTGGGTTTTAACTTACATGAGAACCAAGATGACTGTCAAACACATTTGCAGCACTTTATATCATTATTTATTTCCATTCTATCAAATAACCATATGGTCACTGACTTCGTTTTTTTGTGTATTAACTAGAAGGTCGTGAAAAAGGTGACTTTTTACGGTCTACAACGCGACGACAGTACAACTATTTTGGACGTAAATTGGTATGTTTTTCACCTAGTTCACAACTTTAATTGATGCATGCCGTATAAAAGAAGTCGGTGAATGTTACTTTTCTTACATCAATAAAACAATTTTTTTGTAACATGAAAAAACAGTTTTTAAAGAATAATCTATGTAGTAAAATTAAAAATTTGATAACACGATGACAAATGTAAGATTTTTTCCCCGATTTTATGTGCTTTCTATACAACAGGGCATCTACTTTGTGAAGTATTTAGTCAGTTATCTTTCAGAATATGAAGGAATAAAGCCATTATATTTACAATATTTCAAGGCGCTACTCTTCCCTAATTCATGAGATAATGTGTTTTGTTTTTTTAACTGGCTATAAGCATTATATTATAACAATGGAAAACAAGACGTTTAATAATTTCATGCGGCCGAAGTGCTTTTCTGGTTTTACCTTCAACAGGAACGCTCAAAGCCAATCATTTGAAATCCGAAGATGTATAAGTACCGAACCCGTTGAAAAGGTATATATGACAAAAAATACCTAATATAAATAGCCGAAGTCAACTTTGCCTGAGGAAGTTGAAACCTTAGTTTCTTAATAATTTCAAAATTTATAAACAGATAATTGTAGAAAAAAATGTTAAATCATGTCAGTACCGAAGTACTGACTACAGAGCTGAAGATATCCTCGGGGACTGATAGTCCACCAGCAGATGTATCGACCCAGTGATATAAAAATGAAAAACAACACGTTTAACAATTTCATGTGTCCAAAGCGTTTTTCTGGATTTACCTTCATCAGGAACGATGTCAAACATTGGGAATCCGAAGACGTATAAGTACCGAACCCGTTGGAGAGCAATATGACAAAAATACCTAAAAGAAATGGCCAAATTCGTCTAAGGTCAACTTTTCCTGAGGTAGTTGAAACCTTAGTTTCTTAATAATTTCAAAAGTCATAAATGGATAATTTAAAAAATAAATTGTTAAATCATGTCAGTACCAAAGCTGAAGATAACCTCGGGAACTGAATGACAACACTTTTTGTTAGAAAAGGAGTAAAAAATAACAGGTTTTGTAATGTTTGTTTTACTTTGTAGTACATCCTCTCTGCTCTACTGTCAAATTGATAAATTAAATTTTTGGAAAAGTAGAAGTATAAAATTGACTTTTAAATCAAATTAATGAATATTTCAGGTATATCGTTGTGGAAATATTGTCACTGTGGTACACCAGATTTTTGATATTATACAGAACAAAGATGTTTTAGATATCAAACGCCTGCTGCTTACACCAAGTTGTGAACAGCATGCATCTTATTTCACCTTACGTCCAGGTACTTTATCTAGTCCTTTACTGATTTCGGTACAAAAAAGACTTTACGAATTTATAATCTTGTTTTACTGATATTTTGATTTCATTCACTAATGTAATCGTTTTCAATTTTTGTTTTAGACAAACAATTATCTTATCTATTTTTAACTGATTGATCGAAAATATTTTAAAATGTAAAACTTGTGACTCTACCCTCCATAGAAAAAATATCTTCATGAAAATGAATTTTCAGCATTTTCTGCAACACAATCTCCAAAGCAACGTGGCATTTACGAACATTCGGGCCATGGTAATGTCTGAGAATGTTAGTTGTTGAGGAATGCAGTTGTTATTCGAGTAGATTGGGAAGAGAATTGTCATATTGATGCAGATATTTTTGGCTCAAATATTACAGCAAATTTACAAGTTATCCTACATATTCTTAAATTTGTCCTAGTTAGACTAAGGTACGAGGTTTTCAGAAAATAAACAGTTTTAATGCGTTACCGTTCAACAAACCATGGAGATGTATATTTTTGAAAATTCTCAATTATTCTTGTTTTTAGTGATATTTAAAAAAGAAATTGTTTGGCAAATAAAGGCAACAGTAGTATACCGTTGTTCGAAATTCATGAATCGATTGAGAAAAAAAAAACAAATCCGGGTTACAAACTAAAACTGAGGGAAATACATCAAATATAAGAGGAGAACTACGACACAACAGAAACACGACATTAACATGTAAAACACACAGAAACAAACTATAATATATCAATTTTCCTGACTTGGTACATATGTACGGGACATTTTAAGAACAAAATGGTTGGTTGAACCTGGTTTTGTGGCATGCAAAACCTCCCCCTTTTATGTCAATGTTAAATGTAACAATAAAATGACAACATTACATGACAGGACTACAATAAAAAATAAACGGGTCAGCATATAGGACAGAGAAACATACGAAAGCATGTGCGCATCCAAGAAACAACGTAACATTTGGTGAGGAAATGTAAGTTTTGTTTCTAGGCTGCACATGATATTGGCACAGTGTAAAAATAAGGGAGGAAAACTGCATAAATTTGCATAATTGTTTTTGAAAACGGTACATATTATGACGAAATTATGATGTCGTCAAATAATTCATCTTTTTTTAAATTTCTCTATGCATCTCAAAACAATATCTATTTAGAGCAGTTGTCAAACTTTTCATTTTCTTAAGCCAAAACCGGGCCTTAATGCCACTACTTCTTTGTGGTTAAACGACATCCCCCTTGATAGAAAATCAGAACTTCTATCACCTTCACACTCAAGGCTTTCCATCTCGACGACGACGAAAACATCCACAAGACGCGTGTCCATTATTTGTACGATCAAAATTAAAATTGTCGATGCCATCGAAGTTCTTGTCGATTGACAGCTGTTAACACGCTTCCATGAAAAGGTCGTTGCGTCATTAATCCAACCGCACATTTTTTAGTTTCTGTAGCATCCCTTATTTCATACGGAAAACATGACAATCAATAACTTAAATAACAAAAAAAACCATGCCGACTTCAAAAATGAAAAACCAATACCGATTGTGGAGATTTAAACATCGGTAAACTACTGTTGTCTGAATCAAACAAAAACTGTTTAAGAAATAATTCATTGACCTGGGTCGTGATATTCGAATTTTATCCTGAGTGTTGACAATTGAATAGAAAAATAAAGAAAACCTACCTAAAAAATTCATTTTAATACAATATCATACGAATTTTGATGACTGACGTAACGGAAATTCTTCAACTGTAGCGTTTTCCTTTGAATGGCGTTATGTTTTGAAAGGACTTAAATGCGCCAAAAACGTTAATAGACTAATATTGTTTCTGTCATGATGAAATAACATAGAAAATGTGGTGCACACTGAATAACACGAGTAGCGTGTTATTTTAAAGTGTGCACCACAATTTTTATGCTATTTCGAATAGACAGAGAAAAAAAATATTACAGTTATTTTTTATAATTGAGTTCTTAATTCTTAACACCGGAGTAAACCATGAAAAAACGTCATGGTCACTTGACTAAATTATGTCTATGAGCTGATAAACAAAACTACGTCAACCAATCAGAAGACGCGTTACATCCAAAATTAATAAATAATAAAACTCATCTTTAATTAAAACATATGATTCATGTTGTCATTTCTTTTCCAGAGATGCTAACTGGGCCAAAAAATGCAAATGAATTTAATGCTAGTATATGCGGAAGGATTAACAAGTATATCAAAGGCAGTTATCTGCGGTTGACATCGAACAAAGTGTCAAAATATGAGTCTATACACAGTGATAAAAAAGATGTCATGTCTCTTGAAAGTTACAACAGTTTCTGAAAGTTAGTTTCAACCAACTATTTTGTACTTCGTTTTTAATTTTTATGATTTATTATACACGATTTTTAAACATATGACTTCGACGGAGATTTTCGTTTGGCTACATCTTGAAGTGTTTATTATAACTCATTCTCAATGCCTTTTTCTGTAGAGTCGTTATAGATTTTAATAACCGTTTTGTATGACGGTACTTATATTTTGACATAGCAAAACTTCATATGTTTCAAAACTTTTCATTACGTATTTACACTAAACGAACTGGTGCGTTCTGATTTGACTTGAATTGATTTGTTTTTATTATTGGCTTGTTACTAGCTTTGAATATTCTCTGATGGTTTGTTTTGTGTCTTTTTTGTTTTTGTTTCTTCCTTTATTGTCCTTGTATCTTAAAGAATTGTGCCCTTTGTTATCTTTGTTTTTATGCTGTGCTGTAGCAAAATATTTTTGTTTAGGAGAAGATTGAGGGCCTATAAATCAGGATTAACACCGTCACTTTCTATATATGCCTGTCTGTAGTCGGAACCTGTAAATAGTATTAGTCTTTTCACGGTGAAACTGCTTACTTGCGTAGTGGTATTAACAATATGTGGATTTTAACAAAACTCTAAAGAACTTCTGGATAATTGTAAATACCGATCTTTCTGTATAGGTCTAAAAATGAGACGGCGGAACCGTGTATGTTGTATCTTTTACCTCTTGTTCTGAAAAACATTGATGGAATCCATCTCCGAAATTAATTCCATACGACATGCTGATGTTGTTGTCTTTTTCTTATTAACAATCTTAACTTTTCTTATTGGATTCCATCAATGTTTTTCAGAATAAGAGGTAAAAGAGCTAAAAGATACAACATACATCTCATTTTTAGACTTATATTTCAATACTGACATACACAAACCAGACAATTTTAATTTTGAAATTATAAAGGAGTTAGTACGGTAAGGGCCGATTTTGGCCTCAAATGTCAGGTCATCTGATGATTTTGGACACTTTTGAAACGCTAAAGTGGCTACTTTAGTCGGTTTAATTAGTTATTTGAAAATTTTCAAGAGTTAACTCATTTAATACGCTCAGATTCAAGCCTAAATATGAAAAATATATAAAAAATGCCATTATATGTCACTTTTCGGATGATTATTGTCAAAAATGCAAGTGGCCTCATCCGTGTTCACTTTCAGCATTTATATACAAATGTATCTTCTGTATTATCATCAATTAATTACATTCGATGTATGTTTCATTATAATTCGTTATTCTGATTAGTTACACTGCAATCTAGCGTTTTTAAATTACATTAACTTCATAACACAATAAAATTTATCATTATGATGACACGAGGTCCCACAATAATTGCACAGGTAAATTAAATAAAAACTTGATAAAAATCGTGTTTTCATGATCCTAGCTAAAAGTGTAATTATAAGTTTTGAATGCTTCTTTTTGTTACTTCATAGGGTTGTAAAAAGCGTTGATCGTGCGCACATTGTTAGAATAAAACAAAATGTACTTCGGTCAACGCTTTTACATCCCAATGAAGTTATAAATAGAAGCATTCAATTCTAAAATACAACTTCTATTTCAATGTAAAGAATGAACAGACATGCGGCTACTTTAATTTCAGACGGAAACAGTCTTAATTTGTATTTAAATACTGAAATTGTGAAGATTTCAGTAATTTAGCATGACTTAATTATTCTAGTACCCGATATATGTGCATTGTATTGTAAAAAAGCTCGTATTTATGTAACAGAAGTATTCTACTTTCTAAAAAATTGCTAAATGTTAACATTTTAACAATTTTGTAAAAATGCTATCTTTTGGGACCAATAATGGTTCTTACTGGACCTACTACTTTTCCTAAACTAAGCAGCCAAATTCAACTTCAACTGCAAATGGGATATTCGTTTCCCGCTTATGACTGTTTTGCTGAGTGTGAATTCACATTGTAATTAGACGTGTCTCGGTATTTGTTAAACCAACATTCATGTATATATTTATGATGCTTTATTTTTAATTCTGATCAGATATTGTTTCATGTCTAATTTTTTGTTGTTGTATTTCTCTTTGTTATTTTCGATTCATATGTAAAATTAAAGATAATTAATCACCTCGTTCATTTATATATTTTATTTTAAAGCAACTGTATGTACCAGATTTATTTGTTTTACAGTTTATTACACTATTACTAAGTTAACATAATGCTTTAGTTATATTCTTGTTATTGTAATAAAACACATCAAATAATATAATAACAAACCTTATTTTGATATATACTCAATTTGTAGAATTTTACCTATGACGTCACTTTTTGTGGCGTTGATACATTCATGTGACACACAGTTCGTAATTCTTTTATGGTGTTTTTATTAAGTTAAAAATGTACTATTATATTATTTCTTTGTGTATTTCTATGTCCTGAGTGTTTTGGCATTTATTTGTACTGTATTCCTGTCATGCAATGTTGTTATCTTAGCCATATATTTAACATTTCTATAAAGCGCGAGGTTTCGCTAGCCACGAAACCAGGTGCAAACCATCATGGTTTTTTTTTTGAATTTTTAACATCATTATACTACTGTTGACTTTATACTGGTTGGACTTGAAGTAAAGATTTAAGTTACCGCCGTTGTTTATCATCTTATGTATTATAGTTGTCTTTCGGTATGTTTTTCTTTATTTCTTTAACGTTGGCAAAGTAGGTTCGTATGATGGTATAGTAAATACGATTTGGCAAACGAAATTGCCATACAAACAATCAAAGAAGAAAAACAGACTATTAATCATTTTACCAACAGCTGCATACATGATGTCCGCAAAATTTTCGCAGTATTTATCCGATATAAAATATTTCAAAAAGTAAAATGACAAAAAGGACAAACTCCGAGGAAAATCCAAAACGGAAAGATCCTAATCAAATGTCAAAATCAAAAGCTCACATAAGACAAATAATCGTTATTTTCCTGACTTTGGACTGGCATTTTCTTACGAATAAAAGAGTGGATTAAACCTGGTTTGGCTATTTTAACCTCTCAACCAATAACAGTTGCATGAAATTTCATTATATTAACACCAATGTGTTATTAAAACAAACAGACATAAAAGATAAGAATGTCAAAATAAGGGAATAGCCTTAGCTTTTGTTTTTATTATTATTATCGTAATCAATATAAAAACAAAAAAATTGTCAACAAAGAAAACCATAAAGGCTTATAAACAATGCACATTAGCAAGAACAAAAGGCAATGCAAAGATTCGACATAGCACAACACCAAACTGACGGGTAGTTAAAGTATCGAGCCCCGTGAATTGGATTTTACCAAAATAAAACTAGACAGTTAAAGTAATAATGAAAAAAGACAAATAAAAAAAAACCATTACACTTAATTACCATTAAGATGATTAACATCGTCAGTACCTAGAACCTATGATTCAAGACCATTGTGTATTATTTGTGAGTTTGATGCGAAACATTTATTAACAAGTTCTTTGTATCTTCCGATTAAAAGGACGAGATATTCTTTGACGTAACCATGGTTCGTCAACTTTCTGCTCAAATACTGCTGACCTTTACCGAAGTCTGAGTTGCAGCTGTAAGCTCTTAAATTACGAATGAATTGGAAAATAAATATATATCATGCGCAGGTGAAATTGGTATATTGCTACTTAGGTTGGTGAAATTGATGATTTCAAAATTAAAATCAATTCTTTTCTACCATTCATTATGGTACTGAGAAGAACGTCTATGTTAAATCAAAGGTATTATTCTGAAAAATGAGGCAGAGGAAGCCGTGTCTGTTACTTTTTTTAATTTATGGAAGATATGTTGATGGAACCCAATAAAAAGTTATTGGATTGTTAATAAAAAGAATAGCTTATCAATATATCGATATGAGAAATTAAATGAATGATCTAGCTGCTTTGATCATCTTATTTTTGACAAGTGTATTCAGGAACCCCGTCTCTTATGAAATTAAACAATTCGGCAAGGAGAGACGCACATTTTGTTCCAATTGAAATGCCAACGTATTGCTACCTCCAAATTCTTCGATTATGTTACCAATGAGAAACTCAAACATACTGATCACATGTTCCTCTGTGAAGCTTGTTTAACTTTCATGTTCACTATCAACAAAATACACCGCATGGTATCCCAAAGCAATACCTTTATAGTGTACCATTTTTGTTTAAAACATTGACGATAAGTTCTTTAAGACGATTTTTTTTTAATTGTACATCAAGAATGGTGGTATATAGGGATAAAAATCAAAGGTTTTAATAAGAATAATTTCAGTAATCGGAATTTCAAATTATTCTGAAGTTCTTTAGAATTTTAAAGAATCTATTATGGTTAATACTACTACTCGGTGAAACTTCCCTCTTTCACTGCCGACATAATTTGTGTCGATCTAATTGACAATTATTTCCCCTAAAATGCAGATGAGTTCAGCAATATACATACATTCGTACGGAATGTGTTGAAGCTTAGGTATTTAAAAAAAACAAGGAAAGTCTTTCGAATTGCTGCTCAATATATCATTCGTTGAGGGCATGAAGAACTTACGATTCGCCAAAATCTCATCATAGTAAATTGATATGTTTTTTAAACGAATGATTAGAAGGATTAGCAAATGATTTACTAGTCAGTGAACCTGTTGGCATGTAATATTTGTATATTTCTATTTATGTTCCTTTGAGATGGTCATTTCGTAATTGGGTTTGTCAACATAAAACTGAAAAAATGTTCAGAATCTTCACAGTATCATTACTAAACTGTGTATAAAAGTTGAAAATTGTTTCTATGCACATGTGTTATGGTTTTAAGTGACGATAATGCATATTATCATAACTCCTAAACACTAATTCTTTCAGATATGAAAAGGATTAAAGGAAAATAAACTCTCTAACATTACCAGTATGTATAAGCGAATGAGCGTATACATAAAGGACTCATCAGCAGGCAGTACATATTTAAAAAGTGTTGTCAAACCACCGAGCATCATATTATTAGTAGCATGAGTAGCTATGTTTGGTAAATTTGTGCTTTTTTATTTGGCTTTTGGAAAAAAAAGTTTGGTTCAAGTGTGAATAAAATGCTTTTATCTCACCTTAAATACATTCAATGAAGGGTACACAATTGTGCTGACAGTTATAGTCATCCTTCTTTGCAACATATCATATGCAGATGTGATTTGACCGTCATATCTTTATTTCACAATTAGCTCATCATAGATACCAGGACTAAATTTTATATATACACCAGACGCGCGTTTCGTCTACAAAAGACTCATCAGTGACGCTCGAATCCAAAAAAGTAAAAACGGCCAAATAAAGTACGAAGTTGAAGAGCATAGAGATCCAAAATTCCTAAAAGTGTTTCCATATACAGCTAAGGTAATCTATGCCTGAGGTAGAGAAGCCTTAGTATTTAAAAAAAAATCAAAATTTTGTAAACAGTTAATTTATAAATATAACGAATATCAATGATAATTCATGTCATCACAAAAGTGCTGACTACTGGGCTTGTGATACCCTCGGGGAAATAAATCTCCACCAGCAGTGGCATCGACCCAGTGGTTGTAAATTAACTCATCATAGATACCAGGACAATGTGAGCATTTGCATATCAATGAACTGTTAATCTAACACTTTAATAATAAATTTGAAAAAAAATGCTCAATCCTGGTATATACTTGCTATAGAGGACTGTCACCCACCCACCTTTCATAACCACCTCACATGCAAAGTGTCCTGAAAAAGACATGATTTTTTCCTATTTTATATGTACGTATACATTAAAACATTGAGCGTGGGGGGAATGTATTTAAAGTTTAGGTTTGTGAATTTTATGGATCACCTCAGTCAGTAGTTAAACGATTCAGCGGAATGATAACTTTGGGAATAACTATTTTAAAACACTTAAATGTGAATTATAGAAAATTGAATTGTGTTAAAAGATAATAATTATGATGGACATTTTCAGCAAAAGATAAATTTGATCCGAGTTCCGTGTATTCATAATATTTGTAGAATTTTCTTACTGATGATAAAAAATGGTATCTGTGACCTGAATGGTCCGCGAAAATTTATTTATATAATATCAGATCCAGTGGGCATAAATATTGTATGGTCTGTCACTTGTTTATACTTGTTTGTATGATATACTTATTTCTAGTGACTGTATGATGAAATGCATCATGATCCCATATGATATATAAAAATTTTTCAGTTAGTTTGCTGACAAATAAAAAAATACATTGTGTTTAAATATAATAATATAAAATCTACACACGCTTAAAAAACACGTGGCTCATGTCTATTTTTAGATTAGCCTTCCTTGACAAGGTAAAATTACGACTATTGAATATATATTTTTATATAGCGGATGTGGTCGAGTGGTCTAGAGCGCCGGACATGAGGCTAAGCGATTGGTGCTGTAGTGTATCAAAGGTGTGAGATCAAATCCCGCTGTGGGACGGACAAAACAATTGTCAATAGAAAATCTAACTCTAACACTATTTGGTGTAATTTTCAGACTTATATATATATATATATATATATAGTATAGCAAACATACGGATAAATATATATATAAGAACAGTTCACAGTGTCATTGATGACTTCACAATATTCAATACAAATAAAAACATTATGATAAAAATTATCACATAGACAATTAACAATCTTTAAAGTTTGTCCCCAACAAATGAACCAAATATCAGTCATTCTAGTCGAGGTATACTTCCATGGGTGTTTAATTTCTGATAGGTTCGTCTATGTCCATGTATGTGTTTCACTCATGGCACAGACTTCCTCTTTAATTTTGGCACGAGACATAATTTTGGATCAAGGCGAACGTTGGTCATCATTGTCTTCAAAGTGTGAACTGTCCTGGACTTTTGTACTATATATTTCTTCGAACACATACCAATCATGACGTCATCTTCGTATTCCACTTTTAATAGTCCCGGAGTTCTTTTATCGAGCTTGGCGTGTGTCGAACAGCATATTCGAGGACAACATTTTAATTTGGTTCAGCAACGTCCCGACAACATCCGGTGAGAGTTCGATGATAAACTTCTTGCATCTCCAGTTTAACACCAGAAGCGAGGTATAGTCAAGATATGCCAATGTAGCGGAATCAGTACCCATATCACAGTACACAGAGTCGGAACGATCGACGAACTTATCCACCACTGCTCAATTTGGTGTACTGTAAAATAGAGTACAGAATATGGATCGGGATGTTGATTTTTAGTTTTTCTTTGGCCTTTCGACTTCGAAATTCTCATGTTTTTCCCAAAGAGTAGTCAACGTCTTAAACTGTGTTTTGTTGGCCTCTACCATAGCATTACCTTCGCCCTGGATGTACTTGATGAACTGGAATGTTTCTTGGTCCATGATAATATAACCATACGCACTGTTGCCATCAATAGGATATACGCATCCAATTCGACGATTGTCGCTGACTGTTTTCTTTTCCCATTGTGCTAAATGGGGAGACACTGTGTAGGGTAAAGGTAATCCATCCAATCATAGAAGTTGACATGCATCTTGTCTTCATACTGACATTGAGATTAATAGATGGTTTAGGCCACATCGTCGTCTCTACGATGGTACACATTGACACTGTTCTTAAAACAACGTTAGAAATAGTCTATTTGATGGAGTTTCTTGGCGTCGGCTTGGACGTCTAGAGGTTTGTCCGTTGCAAACTAAATCCATTCTTCATACTGGCGTTTGATATGCGCTTCTAGATAAATGTGTTGATTGCCTCGTTGAACAGGAAGACATCGGTTGCGCATAAATGGTCTGATATAAAAAAAAAAGTGCGATGCCTAGATTTTTATTTTTTGTTTAATTTCAATATTTTGTTTACTATATCGAAACAACTTAATTCCTAGCATAATATGTTAATGCGAAGGAGTTGTGTACTATTATGTCTTTTTCTTGCATATTAACGTGTATTTGTTATGTGGAAATAAAAAAAAACCACTTCTGTCCAATATTCTTCTGTTTGTGTGTTATATAGATATGTTATATTGTAATAACTGGCATAACGGGTGTCTTTTTACTTTGCTGCCACCACCTGCGTTTACAGGTACACAGGGTCCTTAATAGACTAACATTAGCTAGTCAAACAGAGAATAGTTAAACACAGGTGTTCTATCTTAATTATTGCTTTAGAAATTATTGTCTCATGAAGAGGGATTTTAATTAGATCAAAGGGGTCAAAACACTTCAGTATATTTAATCTCGACAATCAAACGTGTGAATACTTGAATAAGGGGAAGGGGGTAAAAATTGTTAGGGACATTCAGACAAGCTCTAGTCTGTGGAAATGAACACACTCCTGTCGTGTAGTTTATAGATCAGGTTGCATTTTTGTCTCTATAAGAAAAAGGATGAACCTATAAATTGTCTACATACAAACTATCACCAAAGAAGTAGAAACGAAACAAACAAATATGTTCTGTCTGACAATCAAATAGTCTCTTGTCTAGGTATAGCAAGATAATCTATTCTCCCATGAGACAGTGTTATGACACCAACAACCAGAGACCAGACTGGACTATTATCGTGTAAGTTGACTGACGAATAAACAAGATATTTAAGAGCATAATTTTGTATTATATTTTAAGCATTTCATAAATAGAGATATCACAGTGAAACAAAGTACAGTTTTAACATCTTTTCAGAATATATATTTCTAACTATCAATGTATCCAGTTATTTTGCCACAGTGTTCAACCAACTACCTAATAATTTATATATAATATCTTTGTTTTAAATACCTCTATTGTCTTCTATTAAATTATACATTAAAAATAACAGTACTTTGTTATATTATCTAATAGACTTCAGCTTTCTGGAAGGCAGACTTCACTCACTGAGATTAGTTTTCAAAAAGTGAAATTTAATTATTCTAGCGTCTGACTAATCCTATCTTAACAAGCATACAGGATTTATTTATATTCTCCCCGAACACTAGAACATTATTTGGGAACTAGCTTGGACTCGGCATGACAACAGGACCTTTAAAGACAATCCAAACTGCTAACTACATTTTTATTCTGGTTCACAGTCTAATCAATATTAACAACAGTTATATCTTTATTTCTCAACAAACCAAATTACAATGGTATAGAGATACACACAATAATTACATAGTGTATATAAACAGACATACAAAAATTATACGAAAGCAAGAGGGAGATACATATCATATATTACGGTATACATATTAAACTAAATGATATCAAGTACATGAAGTACCCAGGAGAGCCAAAATGAACATTTACAAGTCTTATAAATTTGCACAAGTTGTTAAGATCAGAAAAATTTATAATATTCATCAGTTCATTAAATTTCAATGAATTTGGTGGATTTCTTTATCTTTTTCTCAAAAACTGTTTACGATCATTATTGAATACAGAACACATAAAAATATAATGAAATTCATCTCCGATGTCACCAGAATTACAAAGTAAGCATTTTCTATTTTCTCTTTCAACATTTTGCTATCTACCAGTCTCAATAGGAAATCTATGATTTCCTGTTATCAATCTACATAATGTAATAATATTTCTAACATCTAGATTTTAAAAATAATATTCAAACTCACAGTTTTCTTTATACCTACGGTAGTTTACAGCTTTTCGCGATTCTTGCACGTTAGTTTGCCATTTCTGTTTAAATTGATCAACAAGATTTTGTTTAACAATAGTATATAGCCATGTATCGTTTACAAAATATTGGGTATCCCACACAAATGATAAACCAGATTTATCAAAAATGGAATTAACATGCTTCAACCGAGTAATATCATTTTTATATTTATACAATGAGCAGGAAGTTTTTCTTGTTTTCCAGACAATAATTTAGTCCAGTAGTTAATTATACGGAGTTTTATATCAATTTCGAAAGGATATCTGCCCAATGATCCGTATATCATGAAATTAGGTGTAGAAATTTTAACCATAAGCAAAAGTTTGCAGAATTTCATATGAACCCTTTTTATAACCGAATTATTACCAAAACCACCAGACTTCACTCCCATAAATTAAAATAGTTTTAACAATCTTATCAAATAATTCAATTTGACATTCAATAGAAAGATTGTGCAATCTTCCTTTTTTGATAACGTCGTACATAGCACACATTGCTTTATTTGCTTGTGCTTTTTTAGCCTTTTAAAAACTTCCTGTTCTACTGAAAAAGACACCTAGATAAGTAAACTAATTAAAAAATTCTAGTACAATATCTTTATAATTAAACTTAATATTATTAGGTACTCTACCTTTAGAGAAAATTACAATTTTACTTTTTTGTACATTCACTTTAAGTTTCAACAATTCACAGTATTCAGATAAAGTATCCAGTTGCTTTTGTAAGTCAACTTGCGACTCTGATAACAAAACTGTATCGTCTGCATATAATATAATAAAAAGTTTAAGATAACAATCTACTTCAATTTCTAATTTATCTGATAGAGTTTTCAAATCATCTATGTTCTTTTCTATAAGAAAATCTTCTAAATCATTTACATATAAAGAAAAAAGTATAGGACATAAATATTCCCCTTGCCTAAAACCAACATTACATGGGAAAAATTCTGAAAATTCATTACTATAACAAATTCTAGATTTTATGTTACTGTACATATTTGTAATAGTATTAAACATTTTACCATTCACAGAGTATTTAAGTAATTTTGACCAAAGTCCTGCATGCCAAACAGTATCAAAGGCCTTTGCAAAATCAATAAAGGCACAATAAAGTTTTTTCTTTTTCTGTTTTAACAGTTCAAATAATAGATGAAGTAAAAAAATGCTATCGGTAATAGAATATTTTTTCCTAAATACAAACTGGTTTTCCTTAAGCAATAAGAAATTCTCTAACAATAAGCTTACTCTAAGATTGAGTACTGAAGTAAAAAGAGTACCCAAGCAGCTTAAAATAGTGATGGGTCTATAATTTTGTGGATCACACTGATCTCCTTTATTCTTATAAAAAGGTATAATATTTCCAATAAGCCAAGATTCTGGTACATTTCCCGAAATAAATATAACATTAAAAAGTTTAACATAAATAGGCATAAAAATATTACATGTAGACTTTATATATTCATTTATAATTAAATCATTACCACATGCTTTTCCATTTTTAAGGTTTTTTTTATACATGTAAAAATATCTACCTCAGTAATACTACTGTTAATAATTTCATTCATGCAATTCATCTGAAATAGGTATGTTTAAATCTTCAGAATTTGAAGAATTAAGACTTTTAAAAAAATCGTAAAGAACATCAACAGAAATATTAGCTGTTTTTACCCCCACCCCTGTTTGTATTCAAGATCTTCCAAAATTCCTTTGTTCTGCTGTTTTTTAATGTGTTCAGCTTCTGTCTGATTTCTTTTTTTATGTTTTTTTTTATGGATCTACCTAGTTGTCTTTTATAATCTCTCTCTGTTTTTTCATTTGTTTTCGATTATTTTCCGTCTGAATGGATTTATAGCTTCTTTTTGCGATACGGAAACATTTTCTTGTTTTCCAGCATTCTTTGTTAAACCATGGCTTGTGTACCTTTTTATCGCAGTGTTTGTTTCCCCCTTTGTAATGAGATTCCAAAACTTTTCCCGCTGATTCTAGAATAATAGCGTTCACCTGTTCAACGACTTAATTTATGTTTTCTTTAGCTATTATGCTAGTTTCTAGCATGTTCAACCCTGATTCTAATTCGCTTAACTTATTTCTGTCAATGCTCTCAACGAATTCGTTTTTTTTTTCATTATCCCATTTATTTATCTTTCTTACATTTTGATCAGCGCATGTTACTACGTATATATTTTTATCTATAGTGAAAGTTTGTTTCAATGACATAGTCAACGATAAAGGCGAGTGTACATCAGAATTTAATGACGAAAAATCATAAACAAGTATTTCCATTGTTACAGTATAACAATGGATATGTACAAATAAAATAATCGACAAAACTTGACTGTCTACACGTAAACATGCCTTCTTTATCGCCATTTACTCTACCATTCAATATAAATAAATTATTATTTTTACACATATCAAGTAATTGGTTACCATATGATTTTTTTGTTACATCTTTACTGCATCTCTTACGTAACATGTTAAACTGGTTTAAACAACTAAAATTGAGAATGGAAATGGGGAATGTGTCAAAGAGACAACAACCCGACCAAATAAAAAAACAACAGCAGAAGGTCACCAACAGGTCTTCAATGTAGCGAGAAATTGCCGCACCCGGAGGCGTCCTTCAGCTGGCCCCTAAACAAATATATACTAGTTCAGTGATAATGAACGCCATACTAATTTCCAAATTGTACACAAGAAACTAAAATTAAAATAATACAAGACTAACAAAGGCCAGAGGCTCCTGACTTGGGACAGGCGCAAAAATGCGGTTTAAACAACTAGCATAATCTACAACAACATTATCGGAATTATCATGATGACTTTCTGAAGTCTCAAAAAAGTCTGAATCAGTACTGGTTCTACTGTTAAAATCACCGGTGAGTAGGATACATTTATAATTCAGAGAAAAATTTTGAAATTCCTGCTCAAGCTCGTTAATAGCATCTTGAGTTTTGTATATAGAGTTTTCGGGCGGAATATAAATACAGCCAATTAAAACATCTTCCTCAGATCCAAAAATTTCTGAAGAAATTTTTAACCAAAGCACTAAGTTACTTTCTGTTTCAATAAGATGTACTTGTTTTTCATATTTTACTTTATAACCAAAAGCTATGCCACCAGATTTTACTTTTGACTTAGTTTTTCTATTGTGCAAAATAAATTTATAACCCGGTATATCTATAATATCAAAGTCATCTGTTTTTGGTTCAAATAAACAAATAAAATCATGCTTATGAATAAGTTCAACAAATTCCGGAAATTGCATCCTATTTTTTTTAAACCACAACAGTTTAATGATAATACATTACATATAACTTCGTTAACTTCGTTTTTTGTTCATTTTTTATTATCTCTCCGTGGGGATCTTAGTAACCTTTGGGTGTTGAAGCAGTGCGACGTCTCTTACTTGACTGCCGTTGTTCTGGGGTAGCGAAGTTCATCGGACTATTCGGTGCCTGCACTGCATTGGAATCATCTGCTGTTTGTGGAGTATACATTTGTCCATTAACGTACAGAATGTTCCGCACTAGTCTTACGTGGCTACAATCAGCTCACTTCTGTTTCATTATTGGGTACAGACTTGTCCTTGCCTGTTCGATGGCATCAAGGAATTGTTGGTTTACTCCATATGGTTTTCCTTTAAGTCGGTATGTGTTTGATAATACTCTGGCAAGATCTTTGTAAAAGATAAATCGTGCGACGATCGGTCTCGGTCTTCCTCTCCTACCAGGCATAGCTCGGTGCCCGAATCTATAAACATTATCGAGTTCAACCCTGTGAAGTCCATTTAACATAAATTTTTGTATCAAATCTGTTGTGTCTTCTTCCTGAATTTCATGTAGGCCCGTGAAAACTAGATTGTTCTTCATTGATCTACATTGATATTCTCAAAGCATTGTCTGAAAGCTATATTTTCCTGATTTATTTTACAATTCTATCATTTTGTTTAGTTTTTAATCACACAATGGTGTTTTTTCGTGTATAATCTATACAAAATGTTTCATTTTGTCACAACCTGTAGCTTGAGAAATTGCGCGGTGACCTATCATTTTTATTATATTTTTGAACATATATCAACAAATACTACATTTTGGCAAAGTATGAACAAATTCTATCATTTTTATTTTAGACTCCTATACCACCTTAAACTGACTATTTTAATCCGTCCCGTCCCCCTATTGTGCTTCGTTGCCTTATAAGCATAATATCTCAACATTATTACACAAGACTTGATAATGGTCCAAAGAATTGTATACCATATTTATAGTTCATTTACTGCAGACACTAATTATGTAAGCTGGTAATAATCTAATCAAGTAATTAATTTATATCTATAGAAAAATGACTACTCAAACAACAGTATTGTTTATTTTCCAATAGAACCATGACCAAAACTCCGGAACAGTATTAGTGAAATTATGATGCACATATTTTATTTCAATAGTTCTGATGGGATGAAAGTAAGCGTAATATTCTTTATCTTCTTGTCTGTAACTTGAGCTGTAACTAACGAATCCGACGTGGTAAATAACGGAATGTATTGACATTTAATTTCAACAATAATAAGCAACAACAAAAAAACCCACTTGTTTCACCAAGATATCTTCTTTTTATCAATTTGGTTTTACATTCTGTAGCGGAAAAGAAGCCAGAAATTTTTGCGGAATTTTCTTTAAAGAAAATGTTACACTGACATAATGATTGTAATTGAATATATACTTGATTTGTATTGAAAAGAGGAAACTGTAGATTTTTAAAGCTTTGAGGACGTCTATCGTTAGTTTTACTGACGTCCGCAAAGCTTACAATACAGTTATCTCTTAAATCGTCAATGTCACACTTAATATAAAAATGTGATATGATTGCAAATGAGACAACTCTCCACAAGAGACCAAAATGACACAGAAATTAACAACCATAGGTCACCTTACGGCATTCAACAATGAGAAAAACCCATACCGCATTGTCAGCTATAAAAGGCACCAAAATGACAACTTAAAACAGTAAAAACGAGAAAACTAACGGCTTAATTTATGTACAAAGAATGTACTAAAAACAAATATGTAACATATAAACAATCGACAACCACTGCGTTACAGGCACCTGACTTTGGAAAGGGACCTACATAGAGAATGTGGCGGGGTTTAACATGTCAGCAGGATCCCAACCCTCCCCTAACCTTGGACAGATTGATTGATTGATTGATTGTTAGGTTGCTTAACGTCCAGTGGCAAACATTTCATACATATTCAGGACGAGAAAAAATTAACAATTAATACGATAGATATTAGGTCTTGTAATAATAGAGGACATCCTGGATGATCGTCGGGAACATTTGGACTGCCACTGGAAAATGAGGGTATATTAGATAGGGACAGAAATTTTGCCTTGCAACAGACCACATACGGACCCCTAAAAGAGTTGTTGCAGGGGTTCTTAAAGTGCAAAGAGCGTGGAATTCTCTTTACACGAGACATCAGATTTAACGTCCCCATTCTCACCGGACGTGGCTTTAAACTTGATACATCCCGCACAGCCAAACGGACGCCCACTTTGGCAGGCGTTTTATTGCCGGTCGGGAGAAGACCAAGTGACTATATTTCGTTTCCCCAGTCACCTGGGACAGTAGTGTGGTGTATCAGTACAACAGAAGAAAAAACTATAAAAACTAGTTAAAATAGTCGTAACTCATCAGATGGATAAAAATACAAATACTACAATAGTTATCAAAGGTACCAGGATTATAATTTAGTACGCCAGACGCACGTTTCGTCTACATAAGACTCATCAGTGACGCTCATATCAAAATATTTATAAAGCCAAACAACTACAAAGTTGAAGAGCATTGAGGATCCAAAATTCCAAAAAGTTGTGCCAAATACGGCTAAGGTAATCTATGCCTGGGATAAGAAAATCCTCAGTTTTTTCGAAAAATTCAAAGTTTTGTAAACAGGAAATTTATAAAAATGACCACATTATTGATATTCATGTCATCACTTAATCGCTTAAGTGTTGACTACTGGGCTTGCGATACCCTCGGGGACGAAACGTCCACCAGCAGTGGCTTCGACCCAGTGGTGTAAATAGTTATCAAAGGTACCAGGATTATAATTTAGTACGCCAGACGCGCGTTTCGTCTACATAAGACTCATCAGTGACGCTCATATCAAAATATTTATAAAGCCAAACAACTACAAAGTTGAAGAGCATTGAGGATCCAAAATTCCAAAAAGTTGTGGAAAATCTACAAATACACGTGCACGTGACCGGGTACTTGAAAATCTCAACAACAAAAAGACAATAAGCTCAGATCTGAGAGTACTCGCAGTTACTGACAGCTAGTTCAAAGCCACTAGCAACTAATAAAACAAATCATGCATCTAAGACTATAATCTTTTCTCACTTTTATGTCTAACTGTCCTTACTGGGATATAAAAGTACTGATGTAAAGTCCAAAATTGGAACATAGGTTGTCGCATTAAAAAAGTTGGCAATTTTGTTAGAAAGTTATTCAACGCTTTTACAATTCTGTTTTGTGTGTTCCTATGGAAAACTAGTTTTACACACATTTAGATCTATATGTGTCTACGGTTACTAATATTCATGTCGATAACAGTAAAAAGAGACAGTATTTCCTTTTTTATTTGGTGATACATTGTAGTAAAAAACGTTTTATATTTAAGAATGGGTTTGTTCGACATAAAAGTGAAGCTATTTAACTTTAAAATTGCATAATTTGTTGTTACATACAAAATGGTGGCATCATTTCAATATTAACAACGTCGGTATTTTTTTGTTTATCTTTTTGTCCCAAATGATAAATAGTTTTACACAAATCGAGAGCTCTATATATACTGGCCTGATAATTGAATTTTTGTTATACTTCATGGCAGATTGTGAGACATCTCAGTGAAGATTTTTAAGATAAATTCAAAATTGCATAATGTGTTTTCGGTAAAACCAAAAGGTGTAAATATTTTCTTTTTTGTAAGAATGTTATAAACGCCATTAAATTTTTTTTCTCTTGTTTCTATACCTAGATATAAAAATGTCGAAATGCGCATCTGGCGTATTTAAAAATATTCATCTACTTCCTTTACAAAGATACAAAGATAACTGCCTTAAACTTAAAAGGGACACTAGCAGTCAAATTCATGTTCATCGATTTGAGTCAAATTCTCATATTTATTTTATAACCATGTGAAAAAAAATTCCAAATAAAAATTCTTGTTCTTGCATTTATTTGTATTGTAGTCCTGTCATGTAATGTTGTCATTTTAGTGTTATATATAACAAAAATCAGGTTCAGCCCACCATTTCTTCTTAAAATGTCCTGTACCAAATCAGAAAAATGGCAGTTGTTATCTTATAGTTCGTTTCTGTGTATGTTGCTTTATCGTTTTGTTTTTTGTTGCACTTCAGTGTTTCTGTTGTTTCGTTCTTTTCCTCTCATAGTTTATGTGTTTACCTAAGTTTTAGTTTGTAACCCGGATTTGTTTTTTTCTCAATCGATTTATGACTTTCAATTAGCGGTATACAACTGCTGCCTTTATATCATCTTGATGCCATCTGCTTAACTAGCGAGTTGAACTCCGAAGAACTCCGATAGTCATATAAGTTATATAAACATAAAGCCAACTCGAGCAATTGAATTGTTTTAAGGTATGTTTGATTTCATTTTATAGATTAAACATATATGTTTATAATTTGTTTTAACGAATCAGATAATCGAATGATTTACCTTCGTTTCACTTACAATATTGAAATTATTTTCAATAATTAAACACGCACACTTTATGTGTAATCAATCTTTAGAATTGAATTGAGATTTACATGAATACGGATTTTATGAGGTCGATTTATTCACTTGCAAGTGGATAATTCATGATCACTGTTTCTTAGCTTTATTTGATAATATTGAACCATATTTGCTGCCTTAAGCGAATTATACATTTTCTATTTCACATTCATTAATGATTGAACAAAACAATGAAACTTTAGATTTTTGATATATCTCGTAGTTATTGCCCCGCCCCCTTTAGGCAAATGTTGATAGTAAAAAGATTGTAATTTCAGAAGACATGTAATAATATAATGAGAATTTTCTCTTTTTTATAGGTACTGTGGACCCATTGTTGGAACAAATGCAATGCATAATTACTGTTATTTCTACTGAAGCAGTGAAGCAGAGAACCTCAACCCGAACATCTGATAATAAACCTGTTATATATGTTTATGGAAATGCCATCCCACCATCCGGAGTAAAGATTCGAAAAGATCTAATCATACATTTGTTAGACAATTGCAGATGTCCACACTTGGAAGGAGAATCAAAACTCGCATTCATAAAGGTGAATTTTCCCATTATTCGATATTTGAATGCATTCCCTAGATAGGTTAAGGTACCAGTCTTGTATTACAACTCCAGTTTCCGGTGCATGTCAAAACATGGAGGGAAACAAAATAGTGCATTTTTTTCTGAATTTTTTTCTGAACTCAATTTCTTCTGTTTGATTATAGGTTTATGCTGAATTGAAACATATATATAGACTTTAAAAAAAATCTTGCATCTTTTGGGGATATCAATCCAGGAAAGTGGAAGGATATCATGTTTACTGGAAGTGGTGCGGCCTAGTAAAAATGGCAAACAGAAACTAGAAAAAAAATGTTTTGACTTCAGGATTGCGTAACTTTTTATTCTTCGTGGCAACACCCCCTTTTTTTCGATTAAATCACAGTTTCACATTAGTACATACATGATATGAACATGAGATTTTTTTTCTATGTAGCATTTTTTATTTTTTTATTTTCAAAGATCAGCTGTTTTGCATGTAAGCCTATGGAGCAGTCAATTACAAGACTGCAACCTGCATAGGGTAATTTTTTCATATGTTCACTGCAAGGAAGTAGCTCATGTGGACTTTTGTGTGCCCAGAATGATAAAACATCATGATTTAAGAACTTTTTAAGAGAAAAAAATCATGGGGTATCAAGTTACACTGAAAAAACTGAAATTATGTAATAATTATGCATTTTTATACTAGGAACCATTCAAAAGTATTAATAATATAAAGCACAACAGTTTGAGGCAAATTGAGATTTTGATGGTATTACATACATGATTTTCAATTAAAAAGAACATTTCCACATGAATTTATCATTACCGGCGATTTCAATTTTCACGTGGACGACAAAAATGACTCCAATGCTATGAAATTTTTACAAACTTTGGAAGACCACAACCTGACACAGCACATATCCACAGCGACTCACATTCGTGGACACACACTCGATCTTTTTATCACAAGGTCGGAGTCAAATTTACTGAGAACCAAAGCCTCGGCACATGAACCGAATGTATTTGATGCACGGGGTAACCCTTTTTGTGATCATCATGCTATTCAAGCCGTATTGGCTGGTGCTAAACCAAAGAAAATAAGTAAAACTTTCACTTTCCGTAAATGGAAAACCGTTGATCAAGTTGAGCTGTCAAAGGATATTGTTCTTGATATCCCTGATACAAATCCATCTGTTGATGAACTAGCGAATCAGTATGACTCGGAGCTTCGGGATGTTGTAGAAAAACATGCGCCTCTCGTAACAAAATCTGTGCTTCTTCGTCCGAACACGCAATGGTATTCGGATGAACTCCGTGAGTCTAAACGTAACAGACGGAGAGCTGAGCGAAAATGGCGAGAAACTGGTTTAGAGATACACCGACAAATCTCCAAAGAAAGATGTTCAAATACTGGCAAACTTTTACATCAAACTAAACAAGATTTCTTCTCCAAGAAAATCGAGGATTGCTCAGGTGATCACAAACAACTTTTTAAATTGTCAAACTCATTGATGGGTAAGCAGCATGATATTGTTCTACCAACCTCAACATCGAACACAGAACTGTGGTTCCATTTATCGGTAACATCATTAACACTTCGCTTGAACAATCAGTAGTGCCTTCAACATTTAAAGAGGCGCTAGTAAGACCTTTGTTAAAAAAACCTGGACTTGATAAGGAATTGTTTCGGAATTATAGACCAGTCTCTAATCTTCCTTTCATCTCAAATTTGTCGGAAAAAGTAGTGGATAAACGTCTTGATCAGCATCTTGACAACTACAGGCTTCGTGATCCTTTACAATCAGCGTATAGGCCACATCATTCAACTGAGACAGCCCTGCTTCGTGTTAACCATGATATCGTGGAAGCACTAGATGGACAATTATCAATGGTGTTGGTATTACTTGATCTTTCAGCAGCATTCGATGTGATCGATCATTCAATATTGTTTCAACGGCTCGAACATTCGTATGGGATAACTGGAAAATCATTAAATTGGATTCGTTCTTATCTTACCAACAGGAACCAGCGAGTCGTTATAGGGTCGGATAGATCAAACGCCAGTCATCTGCCATTCGGAGTTCCGCAAGGTTCAGTTCCCGGACCAAAACTGTATTGTCTTTTTTCGAGACCAATTGGAAATATATGCCGTCGTCATGGTTTCAAATTTCAGTGCTATGCAGATGACACACAGGTCTACATGACAATCAAACCGCTCGATGACTGATACAACTACGTTAAAAGACTTGAATTGTGTTTGGAAGAAATTGGCATTTGGATGTCAAACAATCTGTTGAAACTAAACCAGAATAAAACGGAACTGATCGTCTTTTCATCGAAACATCAGTCGAAGAACATGCCTGTTTTCCAACTTAAAGTAGGTGAAAATGTCATCAATAGTGTCACATCGGTACGTAATATTGGTGTTTATTTTGACAGCCGTCTTACCATGGAAAAACAAGTTGTGTCTATCGTAAAATCGTGTAATTACCATCCGTGCAACATTGGACGAATCCGACATTTCATCTCTACGGATGCTTGTAAAACTCTGGTTAATTCCCTTGTAACTTCCAGACTTGACTACGCAAATAGTCTACTCTACGGCGTTAACAAGTGTCAAATTGAAAGGTTACAGAGAGTTCAGAACACTGGAGCCCGTCTTGTTACGAAAACTAGAAAAAGAGAACACATTACGCCTATTCTCGCTGGACTGCACTGGCTCCCTGTTGAATTCCGGCCAAAGTTCAAAATCCTTGTCTATACGTACACGGCACTGCACGGAACTACCCCGGAATATATACAGGAACTATTACATCTCCAAACAACAACTAGGGCACTACGATCAGAGGGCAGCCTTAGACTCGAACTGCCACATGTCCGAACAAAAACTTACGGTGAAAGACAATTTAATCGTGCTGCCGCTACCCTATGGAACAATCTACCTGTACAAATTCGTCACTCTAAATCTGTTCAGTGTTTTAAAAAACAATTGAAGACATATTTTTACAGACTTGCGTTTAATAAGCTGTTATCTTAATTCTTATTCCTTTTATTTGAAAATGTGCTGTACAATTTTTATTCTAGCAAAAGTTTTCATGACCATTTCAAATATTTATTATAATCTTTCTGCTAAATTTTTAATATATTTTCGCTTTCTATGTTTTAATTTCTTTTTGTACTTATTATTGATTTTAATTCTATTATTTTTCTATCAATATAATTATTTATGTTCATATATCTTTCATATATACGTTTTTAGTTCTTTTAAACATAACATTTTTTATTTCATTTTGTTTAGTGGTTAACTTATTATATTTTTATCATGTATATATATATGTAAAGCGCCTTAGAGTGATTTTATTGTTATATAGGGCGCTATGGAAATTTTTACTATTATTATTATTATTATTATTATTATTATTACATAGAAAGATTTTTTTCTCAATGAAATCTTCTTCTTATGATGAAAATTTTAGTTGCACAGTTATATTGAAAATTAGAGCAAAGTTGAAGAGACAGCTACATACAAAAGTAATGTTTTTCTTTAGGGTTATTATTTTCATGGCTCAATGGTTGACATTTAGGTAGAATATGTATAAAATGAACTTTTGGTGAAAAGATTTTCACAAAATGTTCATTTTTCATGGGTCTATACTTCTTTTCCTGTCTGCGGCACTGCATGGTTTATTGAAATTTCCATATTTGGGTTAAAAATTTGTATAAAAAGTAGAATTTTTCTAAAACTATCCATCATGAAAAGGATTTTTGTGATTAGGTGTGACAAGTAATCAATATTCTTACCAAAAACACCAACTTGAGTATTCATTTTGTTTTTTCTTGAATTTTATTTCAAATTTTATATGCATTGGTGGGTCAAGTACAGTCTAAAAACCATGATATAGTAGGCATGTATAAAGACCAGTATAGTAAAAAAAGGGAAAGATATGGTCTTTCTTGTGTCCAGTTAGTTGTATTGTAGCAAATTCTTCAATATGAAAAAGTTTTGGGTAGTTTTTCAATTTTGACTTAAACAAGAGGCCCACTTGGGTTGATTTCATTGAAAAAAGGGGGAGGGGTAAACTATTGAATGTGGTTCATTTAAACAGGAGGAAAAACAAAAAATAATAGATAAGAATACTCTTCTAGCTCCACAGTATCCAAATAATAGGAAAACATTCATAAATATAGACTAGAATGAGATTTACAGATCATTTAGTAGACATGACTGATTTCCAAATTTTGCCTGTTTTCAGAAAGGGGTACTGCTTTAATAGTGGGGTTATTTTTATTAATACAGCCAAACAGTTCTTATAATGGCAATTTTTATGTTCAAATATGGCTACTAAATGAAACTAAGTAAATGATTTATTTTTTTAAGACATGTCATTATTGTTATAGGTACCAGTCTTGTATTACAACTCCAGTTTCCGGTGCATGTCAAAACATGGAGGGAAACAAAAAAGTGCATTTTTTTCTGAATTTTTTTCTGAACTCAATTTCTTCTGTTTGATTATAGGTTTATGCTGAATTGAAACATATATATAGACTTTAAAAAAAATCTTGCATCTTTTGGGGATATCAATCCAGGAAAGTGGAAGGATATCATGTTTACTGGAAGTGGTGCGGCCTAGTAAAAGTAGCAAACAGAAAGTAGAAAAAAAATGTTTTGATTCAGGATTGCGTAACTTTTTATTCTTCGTGGCAACACCCCTTTTTTTCGATTAAATCACAGTTTCACATTAGTACATACATGATATGAACATGAGATTTTTTTTCTATGTAGCATTTTTTATTTTTTTATTTTCAAAGATCAGCTGTTTTGCATGTAAGCCTATGGAGCAGTCAATTACAAGACTGCAACCTTAATGACATTGCGTAAATAATGTTAATGTATTTTACTACGATCTTTTTGGCAAAATAATTTGCCAGACACGATGTTTTATGAATACCATGCCAACGATTTCCCATTGATATCTCATGTTGTCATTTTCTATTTTGTCTTTTAAAAAGTGTAGGAAAGTCAAATGTTTTAATACTATTACAAGATGAAAGAGAGTTAGATTGTATGTACTCTAAAATATCTTTGGAATTTGTACGTATCCACATCTAATTCACGCCACCTCTAGAATAAGCAGTTTCACAATAACTTTGAAGCCCGTCTTTGATCGGTGATAAAATAGTTGTTAATAACGTAGAAAAAGGTTTCGTGGAGCTCTTGGAAGACACAGCAGTATACCGTTGTTTGTAAGGACAATTATGTAGTTTAGGTATCCAATACAGTTCTTCATATTTGGTTGAAAATCAAAAGGAACATAGAACAGACCTATGCTAATCCAGGATTTCCTCTATGGTAAGTGTCGTAAGGGTATATGTTGAGTTTCCAAGTGAATTGTCACACAAAAGCGATGTTGTTTAGGGCTTTATCTGCGGGGACAACAACATATATGTCATGGAGGTAGGATAAGTGTTTTGCCACATTTGGGTCTTGAAAGA
Source organism: Mytilus galloprovincialis (assembly GCF_965363235.1). Classification (NCBI taxonomy): domain Eukaryota; kingdom Metazoa; phylum Mollusca; class Bivalvia; order Mytilida; family Mytilidae; genus Mytilus; species Mytilus galloprovincialis. The sequence goes on from NC_134846.1 coordinate 89,479,317, forward strand.
TTGACGTAGCATGGGCTTTGATATACCCATTCAGTTTCTTTATTCTGATTTGTTTCAACGACCTCACTGCCTTAATCCATTCGAAAAGAGTGTCTACGTCTTCCTTCTCGCGCTTAGCCCTTTGCCTGGCATAGTCCTCGACTGAATCCATCAAAATTTTAAAGTTGTATTTTCAATTGATGGCTCAAGATATTTTGGACCTTTTGATAACACATTTCGTAAGGAAGTTATTTCCAATGTTGAGATCATCGGTAATAGCGTGGCCACCCGGATAATATGTGAATTTAAAACTAGCACAAGTGCAATCAGGAGGTTTAGACTTGAAGTCGTGAATATTGAGATCCTACAAAACCTGTTTGTAATTATATTTGTTAGTTGCAATAGGTTTGATATAGGTATAAAAATGATTGGTACAGACTGATCTTTGAAATAAGGAGTTATTTTCGATTGAACTAATTTATGATGAAGTATATTGCCTAAGTTGACGCCATCGATACCTTTGTTGGCAAAGGAAAGATTAAGAAAATATCTTTTCTCTTTTTCATCTTTTCCAATGCAGACTGGCTTGAAAACCCTGTGACTTGCATTATCCGAAATTATAGCTGTAATTTTGTATTGGTTTGAATTGTGGTGTGTAACAGTGGTGTTCAAACATTAATTGAACAGAGATTGAAGTTTAGAAAGGGATAATGAATAAAATGTCGTGCGAATATGATGAATACCTAACGGCTTTTCTATAAATGGCAACAAGTCATTAATAGAGACATCATGCAGATTAGGTGGTGTATAATGACGATGACCATGACTGCGTCTACGTCGAGGAGTAGAGTTGAAAATATTGCAAGATTATGATTGTTAGAGCTATGGTATGTTATTTCGATAATGTGAATTGTCATAGAAACGATGGAATAATCGGGCTGATTAAAATGCTGGTAAAGAATGTCATTTGTAAGTGTGGATGTGTGGAGTATGTAAGTGAATGTAAGTGTGGATTTGCAAAGCGGTTACCGTATGCATATCACAAAACGCTAATCCTGTCAACACACCTTGTAAATAACTTTTGAGCGATTCCCTTAGTTTTTGTTTATTACTCTTAATACTCCTTATCGATTAATCATATTTTACAACTGTTTTTAAAAGGACGACCTTTACTTTTAACCTAGACTTCAATCATACATTGATAACAGCTCTTTTTTCAAAATACAGATACCAATTTTTATTAAAACAAAAATGGCTAAGAACTTAGTAAGTGAACAAATTTGTAATCTATTCACCTTTTCTTTCAATTATTTGTTGAATAGAGGATTATTGCTGCTAACAACAAAACTTCGGACGCTTTCATGAGTACTTTTACCTTTGACTGTTGAAAGTCTACGTTATGGATGACGACGGATATTTCAACTGTCGTAAATACAATCACGTCCTCTTTTACTCAAATGTGGCTACACATATTAGACTTAACAGTGGTTTTTAACTTACATGAGAACCAAGATGACTGTCAAACACATTTGCAGCACTTTATATCATTATTTATTTCCATTCTAATGCTATCAAATAACCATATGGTCACTGACTTCGTTTTTTTGTGTATTAACTAGAAGGTCGTGAAAAAAGTGACTTTTTACGGTCTACAACGCGACGACATTACAACTATTTTGGACGTTAATTGGTATGTTTTTCACCTAGTTCACCATTTTATTTGATGCATGCCGTAAAAACGAAGTCGTTGAATGTTACTTTTCTTACATCAATAAAATAATGTTTTTGTAACATCAACAAACAGTTTTTAAAGAATAATCTATGTAGTAAAATTAAAAATTTGATAATACGATGACAAATGTAAGATTTTTCCCCCGATTTTATGTGCTTTCTATACAACAGGGCACCTACTTTGTGAAGTATTTAGTCAGTTATCTTTCAGAATATGAAGGAATAAAGCCATTATATTTATAATATTTTAAGGCGCTACTCTTCCTTAATTCATGAGATAATGTGTTTTGTTTTTTTAACTGGCTATAAGCATTATATTATAACAATGGAAAACAAGACGTTTAATAATTTCATGCGTCCAGGAACGCTCAAAGCCAATCATTTGAAATCCGAAGATGTATAAGTACCGAACCCGTTGAAGAGGTATATATGACAAAAAATACCTAAAATAAATAGCCGAAGTCAACTTTGCCTGAGGGAGTTGAAACCTTAGTTTCTTCCTAATTTCAAAATTTATAAACAGATAATTGTAGAAAAAAATGTTAAATCATGTCAGTACCGAAGTACTGACTACTGAGCTGAAGATATCCTCGGGGACTGATAGTCCACCAGCAGATGTATCGATGTATCGACCCACAACACGTTTAACAATTTCATGTGTCCGAAGCGTTTTTCTGGATTTACCTTCATCAGGAACGATGTCAAACATTGGGAATCCGAAGACGTATAAGTACCGAACCCGTTGGAGAGCAATATGACAAAAAATACCTAAAAGAAATGGCCAAATTCGTCTAAAGTCAACTTTTCCTGAGGAAGTTGAAACCTTAGTTTCTTAATAATTTCAAAATTCATAAATGGATAATTTAAAAAATAAATTGTTAAATCATGTCAGTACCGAAGTACTGACTACTGAGCTGAAGATAACCTCGGGAACTGAATGACAACACTTTTCGTTAGAAAAGGAGTAAAAAAATAAAATAAAAAATATCAGGTTTTGTAATGTTGGTTTTACTTTGTAGTACATCCTCTCTGCTCTACTGTCAACTCGATAAATTAATTTTTTGGAAAAGTATAAGTATAAAATTGACTATTAAATCAAATTAATGAATATTTCAGGTATATCGTTGTGGAAATAATGTCACTATGGTACAACAGATTTTTGATATTATACAGAACCAAGATGTTTTAGATATCAAACGCATGTTGCTTACACCAAGTTGTGAACAGCATGCATCTTATTTCACCTTACTTCCAGGTACTTTATCTAGTCCTTTACTGATTTTGGTAGAACAAAGACTTTACGAATTTATAATCTTGTTTTACTGACATTTTGATTTCATTCACTAATGTAATCGTTTTCAATTTTTGTTTTAGACAAACAATTATCTTATCTATTTTGAACTGATTTATCGAAAATATTTTAAAATGTAAAACTTGTGACTCTACCCTCCATAGAAAAAATATCTTCATGAAAATGAATTTTCAGCATTTTCTGCAACACAGTCTCCAAAGCAACGTGGCATTTACGAACATTCGGGCCATGGTAATGTCTGAGAATGTTAGTTGTTGAGGAATGCAGTTGTTATTCGAGTAGATTGGGAAGAGAATTATCATATTGATGAAGATGTTTTTGGCTCAAATATTACAGCAAATTTAAAAGTTATCTAACATATTCTTAAATTTGTCCTAGTTAGACTAAGGAGTAGTATATGATTACTGAACACCCACAACTGTGGGGTCATAAAACCTGGAAACTTACTTGGGGTCATAAAATATGGGATGATTACTGAGCACCCACAACTGTGGGGTCATAAAACCTGGGAACTTACTTGGGGTCATAACATATGCAATGATTACTGAACACCCACAACTTTAGGGTCATAAAACATGGAAACTTACCTGCAGCTGGGGACATAGAATATGAGATGATTACTGAATACCCATTGAGTATATAAAATTATGGAATGCTGACTTGGGGACATCAAAATATGGAGTGTTTACTTGGGGACCAAACAATATTGAGCCTTTACCTAACATCCACAACGTTAAGAGTATATAAAATGTGAGATGGTTACTTGGGGTCATAGAATATGAAATGTGTCATAAAATATGAAAAGGAGTGAAGTAAGGTTTACGGTGTTTATAAATATTAGAGTTAAAAAGATGTAAAACAGAGGTCTTCCGTGTTTAAAACATTGGGTCTTGAATTAAAATCTTTCTTTTGAAGAAAAATAAAAACTGTTTACCTGCAATGTCAAGCGTACTTTCAAAAGAAAGGAAGAGTGTAAGTAAATTTTATCAACTTTCTATCAGTCATATCAAACATCTAGTGAACACTTCGCAATTGAATTGTCAATGACATATTTTGATTTTTTTTTGTAGATTCAATTTGTACCAGGAGAAAAAAATAAAGAAAATACATCACATGATAGCTTGGTCCTATGCATACTGACAGGCAAGAAAAGGTCATTGGATACAGCTTGGAATTGATCATCATCGTTTTCAAAGGCATATTCGCACAATTGAGATAATAATTGCACCTATTTTAACTCCAGGTCATAGAGCCAAAATATTCAGTTTGATTACGGCTACAAAAAAAACCACAAAATATACCCCCACATACAAAGACTGTTAGTACTTACTTTCATCATGGCATTCCTACTTATAAAAACCGTAAAACAAAACACCTGAAAACATGCAGAAAGAACATAAAGATTCTCTTCAACGTAACTACGTGAAATTGGTGAGAGAAACACCGGTGGATGTCGTAATAGATCATCTGTACCAGAGCGGAATACTAACTGATGAATTGAAGGAAGATATTTTACAACAAACAAATTCCTATTCCAATTCAGAGCACAACATGATTTCAAGTACAGTATCTTGTGAATCTGAACTAGATGATACAGCTGAGGTACGACCTATTACGTTTTCTATGGGTAGTATAATACCATCTCAATCAAGTGTTGTTTCAAATATATCGTCGCTTTATGAAAAATATACCATGCATTTGAATATAATAAAATGGATTGGAGCCGTTATCCTACTGACGTTAATGTCTACAAGTTTAGCTTTAACCAGTGCAATGACAAAGAAGAAGAGTGACCATACTAACTATACTGACTGTATAAAGATAAAAGGAGCAGTAGATCATCAAAACATTGGAATCAATAACACATTATGTGGTTACTTTAAACTGTTTCCTTTACCAGAACAATTGAAAGTGACTATTTGTTCCTACCAAAAACAAGTATGGATTACCATTCGCCATTTGAGAGGAATCATCCCAACAACAAGTGGTGTAGTCTTAAACAAAAGACAATGGCGTTACATACAAAGATTAAGATCAACCATCAACAAAGCCATTGAAAGTGCCTCCAATACGAAGGGTGTATAGACATTATCAACTGTATATGATTATATATCTTGTATTTAAAAAATAAAGTTATTGATAGTATGTTGTACGTCGTTTTTTATTATCTGTTTTTCTGTGAATAAACAAAAAAAAAAAAGAAAATCCTTCCATACTGTAACAAAACTTTAAAGCAATTAATAATTTACAAAAAACAAAATCTGTTTAAATATCCAACACACCTCAAAATAACTCTAGTCAAAATGAACTCTTTAAACTATGAGGACTATCTACATAAAATATGGTATGACTTAAAACATCCAGCATCATTTACAGGCCCTGACAAACTATATCGTATAGTTAAAAAAGAAGGCATATTTAAAATTGGAAGGCATAAATTAAGGCAATGGTTGCAGGATCAGGACCCATACAGTTTATCTAGAAATACAGTACGTAGGTTCAGGAGAAGCAGATATGTTGTTAACACTATTGACAGTTTATGGGAAATAGATTTAGCTCAATTTGATAGCATTGAAAGTGAAAATTTAGGAGTGAAATTTTTGCTGTTTGTTATTGACGTCTTCTCAAAATATTTATGGATAGAGCTATTGAAAGATAAAACGCATAAAAGTGTCCTGCAAGCTCTAAAAAAAGTACTAGCTGGAAACCGTAGACCAACTTCTATCCGTTCTGATTTAGGTAAAGAGTTTGTTAACAAATATGTGCGGGGCTATTTTTCGAAAGAAGGAATTAACGCATATTATTCTCAAAACGAAACTAAATCAGCTGTTGTGGAGCGAAGTATCAGAAGTTTAAAAACAATCATGTACACTTATTTTATGCATAAACAAACGTATAAATATATCGACATTCTACAGGATATGGTTGCGAGCTATAATAAAAGACCTCATCGTTCATTAGGAGGATATGCTCCATCTGAAGTGAACAAGCAAAACGCTGATGAAGTTCGATTGAGTGCATATTTTGCTCGAAACCCAAGCAAAAAAATGAATAAAATAGTTAAGGATGCGAAAAAAAGGTCACCACAGAAAACAAAACTTCGAGGTACCACCTTCAAGTACAAGGTTAATGATCTCGTCAGAATTTCTTTTAAGAGACATCCATTTCAGCGTGGATATCAGCAGAAATGGACAGAAGAGCTTTTTAAAATTCGACGTCGATATTTCCGAGACAATGTCTCAACTTACTTACTCAAAGATTTATTGAATGAAGACATTCAGGGTTCTTTCAATCATCCGGAACTCCAAAAGGTTAGAAAAGACGAGGAAAACACCGTATGGAAAATAGAAGAAATAGTAAAAAAGCGGAAAAAGAATGGCGTTAACCAAGCTTTGGTACGTTGGATTGGTTATCCTAAGAAATTTGATACTTGGATACCAATGTCTGATATTCAAAACGAATAAATAGCTTCGAATCTCTTTCTTTCTCCATTCAATGGAAAGATGAGTATACGTATGGTTCTTAAATCAAATGATGGAAATCTCCTTTTTGAAAACAATACAGCTTATAACTTTACAGTACAGTTGGATAGACAAATAGATCTAGAGGGATATTGGATGGTTGGACTGACAAAAATAAGTCTCAAGTATAAGGATTCGTCGAAACACATAGAGGATATATACGTTTATTCAAACGTTTTTGATGAGAGTTTTGTAGGCTCTTCCGAAAAATCCCTTCTCCGAAAAGTTTACATAAAGAAAGATACAACGGAGCAATATACCGTGAGTAAACAGAAACACTTTAAAACAGACTTATTATTTGGTGTCCCTTATTACGTTCCTGTACGTCTAGCACGATTAAATCAAATCCATATTTATATAACTGACGACACGGGAAAACTGAGTTCATTCATCAACAAGGACTCCAGCGTGACACTTCATTAAAAAAAATATCCATTTCTACAATAATGTTCAATTCACCGTACGTGAGTGATGCACTAGCATGGGAAGAATCAATAAAGAAAGCGAGTAATCGAAAGAAGCGTTTTAACAATCAGTCTGGAGTGGTTTGTCGAGACGTTACAGAAAAAAAACGTCGTTTTGTTTTGCCAAAAAACAAATTACAGACCAATGAGCCTAAAGTAGAACAGATTGCTTCAACTGTTGCAATTGAAGACCGCGCAGAATCAGACCTTAAACTTCAAAAACAAGATAAAACTCCGTACGTTAAAAACAGAAAATTCATTGAAATACCAAACAGTATAAAAGAAAAAACTTCCAAAAATCAAGGCAGTCGGAACGGAAAATCCAAAGGAATAAGAACAACGACAGGGTCTAAGAAAAGAAAATCAAAACGAATCAAAACGAAGGTAGGATCGAAGAAAGGAAAAGCTCGTGGGCAGGGGAAAAAGACTAACAGAGTTCGTAAATTAGATTTCGAAACATCACCATCCATTTTTGAAAGAAAAAGATAAAATAGCTTATTTGAACGAGGAAAACACAGAAATTGATATTCCAATGGAATTAGATTTATTTAATGAACCTAAGAACCAAGTAGCAGTTGGTAAAATATTTTACACGGAATCAAGACCACTTTCTAACTTTACATCAACAGATGCTTCTACAGTGGAGTTTTTCATTTCTGGACAGGGCCCTGAATACATGGATTTGAGACGGAGTAGACTGTACGTTCGCGCTAAGATCGTCAAAGGTGACGGAGATGCGCTTGATGACACGGATACGTCTAGTATTATTAATTTACCACTTCAAACCATGTGGTCTCAAATCGATGTATATATGAATAATAAACTTGTCTCCGTCAGTACTTCAAACTATCCTTGGAAAGCTTACCTGAAGACGATTTTGAACAGTGGATCGGTACAGACGGGGGAGAAAAAGTAGAACACGATGATAATAAAAAAAAAGAAGAAAAAACAGTTAAAACGTTCTCTCCAATGATTGAATTTTCTATACCTAAAAGGATGAATAAACGTACTATGGAACTTTACAAATTCGTGATGACTCAAAATAAGAACGTATTAAGCCATAATGAACATGGTGAATTAATCGTCAAAGAGGAATGCATACCGGGGTCACACATTACCGACCTGATTCGCCACTATGTGTGTCCGAAGAAAAACCCACCAGCAGGGGTTAAAAAGTTTAAAGACATTTTAGAAACACTACATATACCAAAAAGACTAATATAAAGAAAAAAAAGTGTCAGTTGAAACAGTCAGGTGGATTATTCGTTGAGAAAAAAGGAGGAAGACGTGACGTTGTACCCGGCTTGAAAATTACAAAGGAAAAGAGACAGTGGTTAAAGTACTGAATTTATTTGTTTTTTTTTTAACAATTACTATATACATTTTTCAATAAATTGTAGTAAACAAATGTTGTTTCACTCTCTTTTGTCAATATCCGTAAGGGATGGTGTCATAATTGTCTAACAAAACCCGTTTATTGTAAGTAATACAGTACTTTTTGTTTTCCTCTCGACTATATATTTTGCTATGCGTTGCAAGATGAATGATTTTGCTTGATTTGTTAGTATTTTACACGCACTCCTATCACGAGCAATCATGCTTTTGGTGGCATCGAAATTCACTATGTTAGAATTCACAAAATTCAGAGTAAATCCTTTCACAATAGCTCAAGAGAAATTGTGTATTTAGTTTATTTAGACATTCTTACTGGTTACGAAAAGTATTCAATTAGGAACAAAAACATTCCCTTAGTGATTTATCACCAACTTTTCGAGAATTTATCTTGAAATATCACTATTGGTGAGTAAACTATGACCAAATCTGACACTCAAGAAAAAACCAATATGGCGTCGTATGCCGAAGCCTTCAAAAACGGACCTAAATTTGATCAATCTGATGATTCTATATCCTCAGTTAAGCCAGTATTCATTGAAGAATCTGATGTATTTGGAGATATACCAAAACCACATTTTAAAAGTTTGTATCTGACAATTGATGAAATGTACAAAGCCATAGGTGCAGTAGTACCTAGAAGATCGATCAAGGGTCTTCAAAGGATAAGAGGTCTATGGCGGATATACCTGGATACAGAAAAAGAAACAGAATGTTTGCTTTCTGACAGGCTTGAGCTTCGGGGGAAATCTATATTCATATATTCTAGAAATCCCCGCGTTCGGTTCGAGGAAAATTCTACAGATGTTAAAATACATGTGAAAGATGTACCGCTCTCAGCGGATGATGGACAAATTTTGAGAGCGCTAGAGGGGTACAACTGCACAATTCTTAAACACTTCAGGGAAAGATTTAGATTCGAATATCAAATCACCGACTGTCAGACAGGAGATCGAATTGTCATCTGTGATGGCCCATTAGCTAAGGCAATTCCCAAACCTATACCTATTGGGAAATACAGAGCCACAGTACTTTACAAAGGGCAACAGAACGACAATATCAAGTGTAACAAATGTATGGAAACTGGTCACAAAACCAGAGACTGCCAAAATGATTTGAATTGCAGAAGCTGTGGAGAATCAGGCCACAGACAGAACGAATGTACAAGCGATTTATCCTCAAATCATGATCATGAACAAGAAAACTCTAGCGTACATGATGAAGATCAAAACGATCATTGTGAAGCTTACGCACAACCTCAGATAGAGGAAAATGAAGATCCGGAGGCTACACAATCACTAGTAGACATAGTTGAAGCAATACCAACTACATCCATTGAAACAGAGCTGCAACAATCTCAATCAATCCTAACAGGGATTGTCACTAACAATAGTGAACTGTTCAATGATATTCCAAATTTAAAAGCAGCTAGACCAAAAGTCATACCTGCTCGCAGAGAAAATAACAAACCTGCAAACACAGCGAACAAATCTAATGGAATTCCAAACAAAAATTCTGAACAACAACAAATCACCAAATTCACAACAACTCAATCTTCGTCTCAACGCCAAAATCATGGTACCCCAGTGAAACCAACAACTAGCAGTGGACTTGAAAAGTCACCAGTTACCCCTACAGAAAAACTTCATGATGGTGCTACAAATAATAGTACAAAACGATCAAGAACCACGAAAAAAAAATAATTAATCTGTCTAAGTGTAATCAGCAGTCAATACTAGTGAACACTGTAATATTGTATTAAACCTATTTTATTATATATTATAAAAAAAAAAATAAAAAAAATGCAGTTGTACATAATTATATTTGTTCTGTCTGTACATATTGAGCTTTTTATATTTTATCCATATCTGATGAGGTTTCAACTTTTTGGAAGCCAATGTTCAGTGAGGACCAGTCAAAATCGGTCACCATCATCTTATCCTAAAAATAAAGATAAGAAATGTTTAATCAAACACATTTTGGCAATAGAGCAACAAATAAAAATCTTCAAGCAAACAATTTTACAATATATTTTATTTGTCAAAAATTCAATCCTAGAAATATTCAAAACCCAAAAGTTAAACTTTGTAAAAGTAAATGTGGTTATAATGAAAAATTTAAACCAACATACCATTTCTACAAATACAAATATTTTAACAAAGCTGATTCTCATGATTTGTACTTATAACACAATTGTTTTTATTTGTTATACATGTAAATGTATGTGTATATGCAAGCATGTGTATATACAAATGGTTCTTTTTAAATATGTTTTGATTATGTATTTCAAATTGAAGTACATATGTGTTTATATTTATATGAGCCCAACAGACACTGAGTGTAGTCAAGTTATGATGTACATGTCAATGACTGTTTGTGAAGTCACAAGGATGACCCAAATAATGACCTTGAGGTCAAAGAAAACAACACATTTTTCTCATTTTTGAATGTAACTTGTAGTTATATGTCTTCAATAGAAATAAACTATGTTTATAATAACACATGTAAAACCAGTAAAATTATATGTGCAGGATGGACAAATCATCCTTTTTGTAGAATGAATTTAAACACAAAAAGTACAAGTACAGGTAAAAAAATTAATAATGTCTGTAAACATTATTTATAAAGTTAATAAGTGTAAAACTTGTAATGATTACACAATAAACACATTCAGCTACAAATGTAAAAGAATTATAAATATCTTACTCCTATTTATAATACAAAGAACAAGTCGATTAATAAATAAAAGTCCCTTTAAAAATAAAACACCTGGAAAAATGTCTATTTATAGTCTCTGTGAAGGTCCTCTAAAATGTACCCTAATTATTAACACTCCAAAGGGGATTTACCTAAGTTTACTGAAGCATAATGGATGTTACAAATAAATATTAAAAATACTCACCAACTATGGTATTAAACAAACATCTTCATATCTGTACAGTAAATTGTAAAGGCTTACAACAACCTGATAAAAGAAAAAGATTGATTGAATGGTCGAACACCCAAAAATGTGACATTCTTCTTATGCAAGAAACACACTTTACAGATAATTTGATAAACCATTTAAATACTGAATTTGAAGGCAAACTTATACTAAGTAATGGTTCTAGCAATTCAAGGGGAATTGCCATATGGCTGGAAAAAAAACTAAACTTTAAAATTATAGATGACTATAAAGATAATGAAGGAAGGCTATTGCTTGTTAATATTGAAATAGATGACACTATTATAACAATAGCTAACATTTATGCGCCAACTAATCCAAAAAGCAGAAATATTTTTTTTAAAACTGTACATGCTGTAATCATGGTAATAGAAGAAAAAAGGTTGGGTCAATTAATTCTAGGAGGAGATTTTAACGAAATTTTATCCCATATTGATTCAAAGAGCAAATCTAAGCACCAAAATAAAAAAAACCTGCTCACAACTTAAATAAACTTATAAAGTTCCTTAAACTAAGTGATGTGTGGAGAAACAGAAATCCAAACAAAATTCAATATACATGGAGTAGAAAAGATAGATCAGAGTCGACAAGAATTGATTATTTTTTAATTGCTCCTGAGGTATTCAAAAACTGTGTTTCATGTTATATAAGACCAATAGTACTACAATACACAGATCACAACTGTGTTTCCTTAAAAATAAATTTAAGTAGAGGACAAAAAGGAAGGGGATACTGGAAACTTAACAGTAGTGTACTTCAAAATGAAGACTACATTGAAATAATTAATAAGATAATAAAAAATTATAAAAACAAGGCAAAAACTAAAACTGAACTTGACATTCTGTGGGACAATTTCAAAATTGAAGTTAGAGACCAGACAATCAACTATTGTAAAATAAAAGCTACAAATAAAAAAGACCAAATCAGCCAGTTGGAAAATCTGTTAACGGAATTAAATAAAATTATAGACAAATCATCATGCAATGACAAAAACAAAAGCAATTTAGTACAGAAAGTAGAAAATATAGAAAATGAAATAGGAAAACTCTATAATGAGAAAATAAAAGGTAATCGAATAAGGGCAAGGGTAAAATGGGTTGAAGAGGGAGAAAAACATTCAGCATATTTTCTAGGGATGGAAAAATCTAGACAGAGTAGAAAAACAATAACCCAATTATATGATGATAAGGGTCAAATTACAAGAGATCAAGACAAAATATTAGAATTAGAAGCAAATTATTATAAAAATTTGTACTCTACAAAAAATCCCGAGATAGAAGAAACAAAAAAGTATTTAGAATCTCTAAAAGAATATAAAAAATTAAATGACTCTGAAAGTAATACTTGTGAAGGGGAAATAACTGTTGATGAATGTAATGATGCAATTTTTAAAATGAAACTAAATAAAGCTCCTGGGCTTGATGGATTAAATGTTGAATTTTACAGAAAAATTTTGGGAAGAATTAAAAACTTTTATAGTCGCTACTTTTAATTATTGTTATGAAAAAGGAAAGCTATCAAACACTCAGAAAGTAGGTCTAATATCCTTGATTTATAAAAAAATGACCCTCTTTCACTAGATAATTATAGACCTATAACTCTTTTAAATTATGATGCAAAATTACTCGCTTATGCATTAGCACAAAGATTAAAACCCCTGCTACCCAAAATTATACACACTGACCAGAAAGTATATGTAAAAAATAGGTATATTGGTTTTAATATTCGACAAATACAAGATGTAATAGATTACTCTGAGATTTTTAAAATAGATAGGGCAATCTTATTCCTTGACTTTACAAAAGCATTTGACTCGTTAGAATGGGACTTCATGTTTGAGACTTTAAAGAAATTTGACTTTAAAAATAATTTTATTAGGTGGGTTCAGACAATGTACTCCGATATTAAAGGATGCATTATTAATAACGGGTGGGTTTCTACTCGATTCAGTGCTTCACGTGGAATCCGACAAGGATGTCCGTTATCATCCTTACTATTTGTTCTAGCAGTAGAAGTAATGGCAATTAAGATAAGGGAAAATAAAAATTTAAAAGGACTAGAAATAAAACTAGACGGAAAAAGTAATACTCTGAAAATTTGCCAACTAGCAGATGATACTACTTTATTTCTTCAATCAAAAAAAGATGTTACTCTTGCAATTAATTTAATAGAAATATTTGGTACTTTCTCAGGCTTAAAATTGAACAAAACAAAAACTGAAGGGATATGGCTAGGCCAATTGAAACACTGTCGTGATAAATGTGAAGATATAAATTGGTGTACTACACCTATTAAAAGTCACAATAAACAAGAATGTCAAAAATTAAACTTTGAAAACCAGCTTTTAAAATGTAAAAAAAATAATAACTGATTGGAGTAAAAGAAATCTAACTATCATAGGAAAGATAGTAATCATCAAATCACTTGTTTTGCCAAACCTAACATATATTGCATCAAACACTATAATTCCTAAAGAAATGTTGCAAAATTTTAAAACTTTGATATATAATTTTATATGGAAAGGCAAAAAAGACAAAATAAAAAGATCAACAGTTTCAAAAGATTTTTTGGAAGGTGGACTTAAAATGACAGACATTGATGTTTACATAAAATCACTGCATATCAGCTGGATTTTAAAATTAAGTGAAGATAAAAATGATAATTAAACAATCATTCCAAAATTTTATTTTAACAAATTAGGGAAAAATCTTCTTGTATTCAAAATGAATTTAAAAAGTATTAAAGACATTGATAAAAATAAGTTACAAAATATGCCAGACTTTAACAAGCAACTAATTAAAGATTGGATTAGTGAAAAAGGAGGAAACACAAAATATCCCAAAAGATTTTTTGAAATAAGAAAACAATTTTTGTGGGGAAATGATAATATTAGGTTTAACAGAAAATGTCTAAACTTTGACGATTGGATAAAAAGTGATGTAATTACAATAAATGATATCATTGATGAAGAGGGTAAAATCTCTGAAACAACCATCTTATCTAAGCTTAAATATAAACAAAATTGGATAAACCAAATATATATGTTAAAAAAGGCTATTCCAATGAATTGGAAATTAATTCTTTGTACTGAAGAATCCATCAAAACTAAAGTTAAAGTTGTTAACGACTTAAAAATTAGGTACACAACAATAACTCCATTAACGAGCACTAGAGAACTTTATAAAATGTTCAAACTAAAAGAAAATCATGAAAAATCGAACGGTTTTCTGTTGTGGGAAAAATTATTTGACAAAAATTTAAGTTACAAGTTCAAAAATAACTTTGTTATCATTTTTCAATATCTCACTGATAACAGATTAAAAATGTTTAGATGGAAACTTATACACTATATTCTGCCATGCAATGAACTATTAAAAAGGTGGAAAATTACTGAAGACAACTTATGTAAGCATTGTAAAGAAAAAGATAACTATGAACACTTTTTTGTCAACTGATTATTTAATACAGACTTCCTAAAAATAGCAATGAAATTAATGAACTCCCTAGGTATAGACAAAAACATTATAAGTCTTGAAAATCTAGTAATAGGGTACAAAATTGAAGACTCAGCATACTTTTATATTAACTACATACTAACAATAATATCCTTTTCATTATATAAAGCATATTATGTCTCAGAAAAGAAAACAAAAAAAATGAACATTTTGAAAAATTTTCCAAAAAGAAATTTCAGCTTTTATTGAAATGAACAATTTTAATAACAAAAATAATAGTAAGACAATTCTAAAAACAAATAGATTCATTGAAGATTTAAAAAAAAATCAGAATTAAATCAATTTAAATGTTTGAAACATTATTTTATAAAAAGTAAAAACATAGTAATTTGTAAACACAATTGTTAATTGTTTACAAGCCATATATGGTCATGTTTATTTGCAAGTTCAATCATGCATGTCGGCATATTTGTAAAATTATTCATAAACATTATAGGGAAAAAAAAGATAAACATGTGTAATCACGATTATTTAATAATTTATTCTAGTGTAGACAAATTGTGAATTGTGCACGCTAAAATGAATGACTTATCTTGTGTAATACATATACACGACGACATACAATAGATCAGTAGAAACGTAAACAAAAATTGCATACTTACCAAATTTTATAAAATAAGTTAAATCCTGTTTATATAAGAATATTTAGACACAATCAATAATGCGATAACGCACATGCTTGCTGAAACAACACTAACTATGCCCAATTTTTTTCAATGGAATACGGATCATTTGATAAAATCAATAACGGAAAAGTTAATGTATAAAAAAGGGAAAGAAATTATTTAACAAAGATCTGTATGTGTATTCACAATATTTATTTTATATAATTGTGAAATCAATTGTACTATAGATACTAATATTATGAATAAGTTATATCTTACCAAATAGTGCTTCCCTAAACTATTAGGTAAACTAACATGAGGGATACTAAGTTACAAGCTGTAAACTTAGTAAATTGTTACAACAAATATGCAATAAAGATATTATTACGTTTAAAACAAAAAAGTAAATCCTTTCACTTTGTTAAAGTTCGATATGCATAGTTTTTTGGGCCTCCGCATACAAATTCTACAATGTGACCTTCCTCTGGTGATATTTCGGAGGTAAGTTCTCCAAGATAGTTTCCAAGTATTGGCTCTTTTGTACCATCGCGAGACAGATACACACAGCTGTCGGTGTCGTAGTATAAACAGTCAGT
The DNA here is from genome assembly GCF_965363235.1 of Mytilus galloprovincialis. NCBI lineage: Eukaryota > Metazoa > Mollusca > Bivalvia > Mytilida > Mytilidae > Mytilus > Mytilus galloprovincialis. Next base: position 89,495,376 of record NC_134846.1, read on the forward strand.
ACCAACTAGGTCTAATACCGAGTACAGTTTTAAACGTGCCCACATTGTGGTGAATATAGCGATGAAGATGTTCGTTTTTACATCCACAGGTGGAAACAGTGAATTTTGCGACCATTCTAATTGAATGGTGTCTTTCGAAACTATGTGAAAATTTTCAACCACTTTCGTTGGATCTGACAACACCTGAAAGAATTTTTCAGATTCAGTTTCGTAAAAGTATGAATGCTTCTTGAGAATCAGTCTTTGTCCGAATTTCCCCCAAAAACTGTTTAGACATAACTTCGCCAAACTTCGTAAACCGGGGTTTTCTTTGATGTTATCATAGTCAAGTTGTATACCTTCATTTTCTTTATAAAGTCGAATATATTCTTGCTTTTGTTCTTCTGTTTTACACTCTTTTGGAAATCCTGAACTCTCCTGTTTTATCTTTAGAAATAACCGTACATAATCAGAAAAGAGACCTCAGGATTTCATTTCTTTGTCATATTTTGTAGTTTTAGGGAAATGCCATATCTCATAAATCTTAAATATCTTATATCCCTTTTCAACTGCTAAAAGCACCTCAGGTGTAGCATAAGTACCGACAAATACACGCTTCTCTTCCGAGCAAATGCATGGATTTCTGTTTTCTTCTTCTACACAGGTTCTACAGAGAGGAAAAGTTAGTTTCTTATTACACCGGTATGGTAAGATGGGGTGGTAAAGACCTCTTGATGGTAGTATCTTTAATTTACACAGTCCAAAGTAATGATGAATGTCTTCAAAATCGCTCGTTATGATTTCGGGATGACCCAGAGGATAACGAGAATATTTATTAGTCCATGGGTACAAGGAGGTAAAATCTACATATTTAATCTTTTCTCCCTCATCTGTTTTGCAGTACATTTTCGTTCCGTTACAACGACCGCCCATGAAGGCGTCGCGTGGTGATATTCTTTCCACTAGCCCTAATCGATCGATGAACGCTTTCAGATCGTCTGTTTTGTCAATATCTCTTCTAAATTCATGCTCCCAGATTTGACGATATTTATAACCAAGATCCCGAATAGCTGACTCTCTCTTTTTTGTAACGACATATAACTCTTCCATAGATTGTTTGGTTAATGGATGTTTCGTTTCCGCTCTGTTGTTTGGATAGCACACACGACACCCATGGAAACAGCACCTGTGTAAAAATAAATTGTGAAAAATATGAGAAGTAAAAAACGTGCAATATGACAGAGACATCAATAACGAAAATAGACATGTTTTTTCTTCTTCATTGTAATGGTATATACGGTAATATGGATTATTCACATCCATACACATACTTAAAACCAGTCCCGAACGACATGTAACGACGAGAATGCGTTATTATTCGCGTAACTGAGAACATATCATAACTACGCGTAACTGTGAACACGTTATAATTACGCGTAACATATGACATATTATGAACTACGCGTAATTGATAACGCACGCGGCGGCGGCGGCGGGGGTAGCGGCGGAACCAGTAGCGGAGCTTTGAAGTTCAGTAGTTATATGACGTAAAACGTAAAAACTTACCCTAAAAATTTGTACACTGTATTGGTTTTATGACAGTAACCATCGCTGTGATATTCGTCCCCTGTATCTTGAATTCTCCCCCGTTCAAAGCATGCTGAATATGAATCTTGTTCTGGTCCATAATCCATTCTAACCAGGCAATTGATATTTTGCTGTGATTGTATCGTTTGGTATATCCCTCAGAAGGAACATGTGCGAGGGGGCTTCGAACGAATATTCTTCTCCCGAATCGATGGTGAGGGTGCCCGGATAGATATGCTTCGGACGAGAGCCAGGCATCATTATGCCGTACATTGAAACCAGTTTCTGTGGGTTGCATACGCTTCCATTCAACGTGATCTGAGGTGAGTGTTGTAACTTGTATGTCATAATCCTCAGTTAAAAATTTTGATTTGTATATCCCCATGCATACGCTGGCTATTGTAACGTAATCCAGTGGATCTACCCCACCTGGATAGGTAATCTTTGGTTCGCCGGTTTCCGAATCAGTGGTCTCCATTTCTGTTCCAGTGACTTGTAACATGAGATTTCTGAATTTGATAAGGCCTTCTCTCAAAATCGACGTATCACTAACACAATACTCCTCCATTTCTTGAGCGAAGTTAAACACTTCATTTTTGCGTGTCTCATACCAAATTAAAAAGTTTTCTCTGTCTGATGTATTCATGTAATCAGCTCCATAATATCTGACATGGGGGTAAGGACCAACATAAGTTTGATTGTCCTCTGTGTTAAAAAAATGGGGAAAATACCCTTTTTTCAACTCCTTCAGTCCAAATGCTTTCGGAATTTTAAAAAGTTTCATTGGCAAAAAGTTTAAGGAGTCTAGTACCTTAATGTTCAACCCTCGTCGTACTAACATGTACATAATTTTACTTCCACTAAATATGATTTCTGGACGGATCGAGGTGGTGAGTAACCATTCAAGAAGAAAATAGTTATCGTAACCACTCCCGTTTTGACTAAGAAGAATGCTGTTTTTATATTGATCTGAAAATACTGTTCTGCAGAATTCATCTGTAGCTTTACTGTCTTTGAATAATCTCATTCGAAAACCACAAGTGTTAACACAAGGGCCACCTTTGAAAGCATTCTTATCACTTTGAGAGCAAAGTGAACAACGGACACCGCAATAAAAACATTTTGTTGTCTGTAGTATTGGTTTCTCTTTACATTGATTGCAGGCCGTTTGCATACATATAAAGTTGACTGTATGTTCTCTAGAACCACACCAAGATTTATTACATGTCTGACAAAGTTTACATTTTCCGCATTTCTTATCTTGATTTGTACATTTTTCGCACGTTGTGTCTGTAGGATTGTAACCGTTTTTACACTGTAATAATGAATCTTGTTTCGTCTCAGTGTCAAAGAAAATCATTATGTTATCGTTCAGTTCATTGACAATTTTTCTCTGATAACACAGATGTTCTTCCGTGTAATATTCTTTACAGCATGGACATTTCCATTCCCCACACTGATGAACGGTTGGAGGACGATCGTCCCAGTCCAGCAGTTTTTTACATATTTTCTGAGGGTAACGATCCGCCCTTCCGTGTCTGTTTTATTTCGGTATGTTTGAGAAAGCATTCTTGTGATCTACCAAGCCTGTTACATGTACGGCATGACATTGTACTAGAAGTATGTATACAGCACGAGCTGCAACAGACAGTACATGTTGTTTCACACGAATGTTGGTCTTTATCGTTATACGGTTTAAAACATGTGCTACAGAAATAATTACAGGTAAAGAATCCTGTGAGACTTACAATAACTGTAAAATGTTGGAACTCGTCTTGTCCAACCAGGTACAGGATTACCCTTTTCCGTATTGGTTCGTTTTCTCCAATGCGAATAAATTTGTTCCCAAGTTTAGATGATATAACCAGTATTTGCAGGTTTAAAAGTCTTTCGAAAAGCTGTATCTCATTGATATTACACATTTTTTCTGTACTCACTCCAACCAAATCACAAAGACGTCTGGCAAATACGGTACATTCTTTGCTTCCCTTTTCTACTACGTGTTTATAATACCAATGAGGGTAACATTTGTGTTTTAAGACTTTATCTGGCATGGAGCTAGAGTCTCCCTTAGTTAGAAGACGCCAGTTTGTGGGGGATCACGCATGATTTCAGAAAACACACGGCTATTGCCATCATGCATGGGCATACACAACGTCGTGCTAGGTATGTTCACAATAGAACGTTTTCTTATTAAACTGTTGTGTTCCCCACTTAATTTCGTGATACGGAGTCGTCCACCCCCAGACGGTATATCTATACGACCAACTGTAATCGTACAACTGTCGTCAACAGGTAGTTCTTCGTTACTTTGTAACACTTTGATTATTTCATCCATCACCACTGAGGAGTCCATTTTATTCAGTTCACGCAGAGAGACTACTATCGGATCTGTCAATCCGTTGTGCTCAATTATCACACGAGCGAGACTATTATCATCTGAATCTTGACGGACCTTATTCAGAATATCATCGAACAAACCGTGAAGATCATCTGTGATTTCAGACAATTTCTTATTATGTAATTGACTGGTAAATTTAGCCTGAAAAGTCTTGTCAATGGCTCCAGTTTTAGCGTGTGTACGCTCCTTTACTTGACTAAATGTGTACGCAGGTTCATTATCAATACCGGCTCCATACTGAAATGAAGGACCTGCTTCTGTCTGGGATGATAAACGCATTTTTTTGTTTGTGGACAATTCGCTATTGATGATTTTTTCATTTAAAGTTCTACGTCTCGTTTTCGAGAAATTTAACTTCTCTGGCGTAGTATCCATGTAGTTAACGCTTGAATGTGCATCTTCAAATAAACTCAAATTGAATTCTTCTATTATGTCATGTTCAAGTTTGTGCAATTCGTAGTTTACGTGTGTGCTAAACGTCTTGCGGCATATCGAACATGTAAGATGAAAGGAGTTTGCTTCCCTTCTTAAATGCTCTTATCTTGGGATGACGTGTGTATCGTCAATTAATCCATATGTGTTGGCAAACGTCAATACTTATTGATCAATAGAAGTAAAACAATTGATAATATCCTCCAACACTGTGTTGTCGTCCATCTGAAAACAGGGTGAAGGATATCACTCAAGGGTGGACATCTGAAATTAAATCATTATCCTCAAGTCTATATTCCTGATTTAAATAAACACACAAGCTTTTTATGTTTCTTTTACTATACTCATATTTTGGAATAAAGTCTTACCTAGCAACATTCATTTCTGGATTCACAAATACTCTTTGGTATTTGTTGATGTGTTTTTGTGTTATGTATAAGTGTAAATAGAGAACAACTTCAGTCATTATTATGTAATTGTTTTGATTATGATACCAAGATTTTCACCAAAGATGAAGAACAGCAATAAATAGTCTATTCTACTCTAATGAGTATATTTACATTGGTACTGTGTATTGTATATCTGCAGATAAGATATCCTGTATACTACTTAGTATGATAAATTATTCGTATACAATGTGTTAATTCTGCGGTTGTCATTTACTTTGAAAAACAAGTGGGATAAGAGAGGGAAAAAAACAACAACTAAGAATCACATTTTGTATATCAAAATTAATTTATTACATAAAGAGAAAGAAAGAAAAAATACAATTGTTTATGACAGAAAAAACCCAAGTATATTCACATATCGGGGTTAAAAAAGAGATATCATACTAGTCAATAAAGATATTTCCATATGCCTAAAGACTTTTATACTGTAGTATACTTCAATGTTATAATATCGGTAATTTGTGTAGAAATGTTCCATTTTTAAAACTGTTTTAAAATATTAAATAAGAATAGAAAAATATATGCAAAAACATTTTGAAATGTGTTTCTTTTATCTTATCATTCACATTTTTAACCGGTAGGACATGTTAATATACAACAACAACACATTCGACAGTGCATCGACAATAATATTCATAAAAAGAAAAAAAAAACCTTATTATTCAAATGTACACCAGGTACTGATTTATTCATAAATAAAACAAATATATCTACAAAAATCTGGTGAACTATGGGAAAAAATTAAAATATACAAGTTCCACAAAAAAATAAAACTGTTTGAATTATTTTAAAAATGGGATTAGAAAATTAGCAATGAAAAAAATTTGAAAAGTTATACCACAAAACATTCAACAATGAATCGACAATAACATTCATAGAAAAAATATACACTTATCATTCAAATTTACACCAGGTACTGTTTTATTTAAGGAATGACTGTAATATTTTTTCTGTCTATGAAGAAATAACATAACAAATTTGGTGCACACTGAATAACGCGCTTAGCGGGTTATTTTACAGTGTGCACCACATTTTTTATTTTATGTCGAATAGACAGAAAAAATATTAGTCATTTCTTATAATTTAATTCTAAATTCCATTTTAAACCGTAGAAAACCATGAAAAAACGTTGATGACGTCACGGTCACATGACTAAATTATGTCTATGTTTTTTGTGATGTGTGTATGTTGGGGATTTTTTTTTCTTTTTTCTTGCGTTTTTTGTTTGCTACAGCTTAATATTTTTATTTTTAGTGCTTTCCAGCAAGTAATGTCGGTAAAACAGGAATGTTTTCCTACCCCACTAAAATAGCCAAGATAGGATACTAGGTTAAACTATGTATGTCATATATCCATATTATATAGTCTCCAAATTTTAAAGCTTAACGACTATTTTTTTTTCTCACGCTTAAATGACTGGTTGTAAGGTCAGTACTCAACCGATAATAGAAACCGTAAAACAGTTAAATTTACACAAAATTCATCATTAGAAGCCCTGTTCTAATGAAACTTTATGGGACAGAATTTTTTTACTGTTATCTTGTCTCAAATAATACCATGATAGAAAGTGAGATTATTACAAATGACTTGAATGAATAAGTGAAGCTGGCTTAACAAATAGTACTAATAATTGAAAATTTATTGCGAAATTTTAAATTTTATTTCTTTAAAAAAAGAGAATCAATCGTGTAGCCCTATCAAACGTACATGCTTTATGTTTTCTACTAGTGCTTACTGCTTAGTGCTTACTGCTTAGCTTATATTAATATGATTTTTATTTGTGTTAATTTGCCTGAAGCTTAATTTGTGCATGACTGAAGCTTAATTTGTACATGTCAAGAGCTTTTAGATTAGCTGCTATTAATTATTAGTTACACATACATGCTTTCCTGTGCTCATGGTGTAAATATCATGAAGTGTATTAAGAAAAAAATAAACACTTGCAAAATCCTGAAAATGTTAACACTACATAAACAAAATAAACAAAACAAATCTATTGATTTCATTGAAAATCAAACATTTGTTTTGACTGTTTGTACATGTTGAAAGCAAAAACTAAATATACACATATTTATTGTCTTCATTAACCCACTATTTCTTTCGGTCTGGCTCATTTGAATTGAAATGAAATAAAAAGTTACTTAAATCAACCAAAACAGTGTATATTTAATGCATTTAGATTTTGATATGAAAACATTATATAATGGAGATAATTTTTATTATAATTTAAATTAAATAGATTTATCTCCCTTTGTACACAGTATTTCTGTATTAAAAAATATTTGAACACAAGTGGATAGGTTACTCTTCAATACAAAAGTAATTTGTTTTTAATTATTATTAGATGTATGATATTTACACTATGATCTCAAATTTTATATTCTTTTTGTTTTTTTTATTATTTATGTTTGTTTTTCATTTTGGCACAGTATTACTTATTGTATGGAAACTATGATGTATTTAGGATACAGCAGGAAATTAATGTAGACAAGGTAGAGGAGGTCAGACATTTCAGAGTTACATTATCACTTACTTATATAAAACACTATGGGAGAAGACGGTCGCAATACTCTTATCAAATCTCAAGTATTTATTATTCAGCTATAAAAATAAAATTGAATAAATGAGTGATAGTGGTATAAAAATTGTTTCATACAACTGTCAAGGTTTAAATTCAAAGGAGAAGAGGAGAGATGTTTTTGATTATCTTAAAGCAAAAAATTGCCACATATATTGTTTACAAGATACACATTTTTTCAGAAAAAGAAGAAATTTCAATGAAAAATCTATGGGGAGGAGACTGTATTTTCAATTCTTTTGCAACAAACAAAAGAGGGGTAGCAATATTTTTTACCAAAAACTTTGAATACAAGATATATAGGATAAAAAAAGATGATCAAGGAAATCTGTTAGGAATTGATATTGAAATTGAAGGAAAAAGAATAACTTTGATAAGCTTATATGGTCCAAATAAAGATCCACCTGAATTTTATTCTAGAGTAAGTGATACAATAGAAGACTTGAACAACCAATCAGTTTTAATAACTGGAGATTACAATTTAGTCCAAAACCAAAATCTTGATACTTATAATTACCAAAATGTAAATAACCCAAAAGCCAAAGAGAAAGTTTTAAATATAATAGAAAATTATGATTTAACAGATCCCTATAGGGAATTGTACCCTGAACTAAAAAAATTTACATGGAGAAAAAATAATCCCATTAAACAAGCAAGATTGGATTTCTTTTTAATATCGCAAGGCCTTAATCAACATGTACATGATATACACATTCTCAACAGTTATAGATCCGATCACTCCCCAATAATGTTACATTTAAAGATGAATAACTTTATAATTGGTAAAGGTCTATGGAAATTTAACAATTCACTGTTACATGACATTGAATATTCAGCTGCTGTTAAAGAGACTATAAATAAAGTTAAAGAACAATACGCATCACTAGTATACAAGAGAGAAACATTAGAAAAGATAAATGACTTAGAAATTCAATTTACTATAAACGATCAACTCTATCTAGAAACTTTATTAACAAAAATTAGAGGAAAACCAATTTCGTATGCTTCTTTTAGGAAGAAACAAAAAGATAAAAAAGAAAGAATACTATCAGAAGATATTAAAAAACTAGAAGAACAAATCTTGACAGAAGAAATATTTATGGAAACTGAAAAAAAGAAAACTGATCTGAAAGTATTAAGACAAGAAAAGATGAGGGGGTCCTACATCAGATCCAAAATCCAATGGATAGAAGAAGGAGAAAAACCTTCAAACTTTTTTCTAAATTTAGAAACTAAACATTTTATAAAGAAAACTATTCCAAAATTAGTCAATGAAAAAGGGGACACTATCAGTGAGCAAGATAAAATATTAAAAGAAGCAAACAATTATTACAAAAGGCTATATACTAAAACAGAAAGTTTGAATAATGTTAACCTATACAATGAAATCCCTGATACTGATATTAAAAAATTAAATAATACCATTAGATAATCTTTGGAGGGTGAAATTACTTATGGTGAATTGACAACTGCTTTGCGAAAAATGAAAAATGCCCTGGGTCAGATGGTTTCACAAATGAATTTTTCAAGTTTTTTTGGATAGATATAGGAAAATTTGTATTTCGGTCTATAATTAATGGTTACGAAAAGGGGGAATTATCAATTACTCAAAGACAAGGTATTATAACCTGTATACCAAAGGGAGATAAACCGAGACAATTCATGAAAAACTGGCGACCAATAAGTTTACTAAATACTACATATAAATTAGCATCAAGCTGCATAGCTGAGCGTATAAAATTAGTTCTACCTCAAATTATTAACAGTGATCAGACTGGCTTTATTCCGGGTAGATTTATAGGGGAGAATACTCGTCTTATTTACGATATTTTATTTCATACAGAACTAAATGATTTACCAGGACTGCTCCTTCTCATAGATTTTGAAAAAGCTTTTGATTCTGTATCATGGAATTTTATTGAAGACGTTTTAGACTTTTTCAATTTCGGCCCCTCTATAAAACAATGGGTAAGAACCTTTTACAAAAATATAAGTTCTGCAGTTTCTCAAAATTGTTTTTTTATCTGAATTCTTTGAAATTCAAAGAGGTTGTCGACAAGGGGATCCTTTATCACCTTATATATTTCTTTTATGTGCAGAAATACTTGGGATATTAATTAGAAAAAATAAAGATATAAAGGGAATTAAAATAGATGATACTGAATATTTGATCTCTCAATATGCTGATGACACATCAATTATTCTTGACGGTTCACCAGAGTGCCTTGACGCAACTCTCCGCTTATTACATAAATATGCTGAAATGTCTGGTCTCCATATGAACTTAGACAAGACAAAGGTGGTGTGGATAGGAAAGAAAAAATATAGTCAAGACACCATGTGTGTAAAGTGGGGATTGGAATGGGGTTCCAGTAGGTTTACACTATTAGGAATAAACTTTTCTGTCAATTTGCAAGAAATGGAATCTTTGAATTATTATCCTAAAATAAAAGAAATTGAAAATATAATCAATATTTGGTCTAGACAAACACTTACTCCAGTGGGAAAGATAACAATTATCAAGACACTAATTATTTCAAAATATAAATCATCTGTTTTTAACATTACCAACACCATGCAATACTACTCTTAAACAACTTATTCGTACAATCTATTCATTTATTTGGAAAAACAAACCTGACAAGATTAAAAGAGAAATATTATGTCTGGAACATAAATTTGGGGGACTGAAAATGTTAGATATTGAAGAATATATAAAAGGGTTAAAATTAACGTGGGTCCGACGGTTGCTAAAAAACAATACAAAACTCAAAAAGCTTATAGAAAGCACAGAAAATATTGATATTGAAAAACTAGTATTTCTAGGCCCGCCAAACAAATGTAAAAAACCCTTTTGAAAAATTGACGTCAAGTTGGTTACCTATTCCCTATTCCCTATTCGTTACCTATTCCCTATTCCCTATTCGTTACCTATTCCTTATTCCCTATTCGTTACCTATTCCCTATTCCCTATTCGTTACCTATTCCCTATTCCCTATTCGTTACCTATTCGTTACCTATTCCCTATTCCCTATTCCCTATTCGTTACCTATTCCCTATTCCCTATTCGTTACCTATTCGTTACCTATTCCCTATTCCCTATTCGTTACCTATTCGTTACTTATTCCCTATTCCCTATCGTTACCTATTCGTTACTTATTCGATTTTTAATATCCTTCCCCCTTTTTAATTAAGTCTCCCAAACAAAGTTTGGACACTTATTGTTTTTGCTCAGTTCTTATTATTATGTCACCCGATCGACAATGTCGGGTGACATATTGCTTTTCTTATGTTTCTTTGTTATGGCACCCTCAACGGAGTTGGGGTGATGTATTGTTATTCTACGTTTCTTTTTTTTCTTATTATGTCACCCGATCGACAATGTCGGGTGACATATTGCTATTCCTCTGTTTCTTTTTCCGTATTATTATTTTTCTTCCACCTAATTTTGTCCGACCGCTTTCTCGGAACCAAAGGAACCAATCTAAATGATAGTTCACTATAACAAGGAACCCTGACTTTCGAGTTGCAGTGCAACTTTGGAACTAAAAAATGGCTGCCGTTACCATGGAAACAGAACAATTGTGAAAAAATACAGTTTTTGGTTTTAATGAATTATTTGGATATGCTTAAACTCAGAATCATTATATTTTGATACAATGAAGGTGCCCACTATAAACTGGTTTTGGAGGATTTTGGCAATCATTGGAACTACTATGTTGCCATGGAAACTACACCAAAAATTTCAAAAATATCAGAATGCTCCAAATTTAACGAAAATTTACAGTAACGATGAGCAACATTGGTAGATGTGGAATTTGGCGTTAGAATTTCAAAAATGTCTACCGTTACCATGGAAACAATGCAAAACAGGTCAAAATGTTTCAAAAACCTTAAAGTGGCATTTACTTTCTTAAAATGGTAGGTCAAATTGATCGAAACTTTGATGGTATGGTCTCTCCCATGTACCAATGTGGTATATGCCATTAACTTTTGGGAATGGTCTCTGTTGCCATAGGAACAAATCAAAATGTCAAAAATTTCAAAAGTTTCAAAATGCTCTAAAATTGATGAAACTTAACAGGATTGTTGACTGGCAAGTCTGGATGAGACTTTTGAAGATGAAATTTCCAAAATGGCCACCGTTGCCATGGAAACTGGAAAAATGTCAAATATTTTCGAAATGCTCCAAAATTAATGATTTTTAATATTATTGTAAACTGGCATGTATAGATGAGACTTTTGACTTTGAAACTTTCAAAATGGCTGCCGTTGCCATGGAAACAGCAAAACATGTCATGTTTTTACAAATGATCTGAATGTACTGAAAATTTACAGAAAAATGAATAGCCATGCAAATATGTGCATTCACTGTTAAAAGTTTTTGAAATGGCTGCCGCTTAGTGGCAATGGGGGAAAGGGTGACATCCGCTATTGCTTGCAATAGCAATTCTAGTTATTATGTCACCCGATCGACAATGTCGGGTGACATATTGGTTTTCCTCTGTTTCTTTTTCCGTATTATTATGGCACCCTCAACGTTAACGGAGTTGGGGTGACGTATTGTTATTCTACGTTTCTTTTTTATTATTATTATTATGGCACCCTCAACGGAGTTGGGTTGACATATTGTTATTCTACGTTTCTTTTTGTTTTCTTTATTTTTATGGCACCCTCAACGGAGTTGGGGTGACATATTGTTATTATGGCACCCTCAACGGAGTTGGGGTGACGTATTGTTATTCTACGTTTCTTTTTTTTCTTATTATTATTATTTTTCTTCTTGCAACAAATTTTGTCCAGGTGATTTCTCGAAATCCAATGGACCAATGTTGATGGAACTCTACTATAGTAAGGACCCCCAGGTGCAGAGTTGCAGGAAGCATGGAATGGTTCAAGATGGCTACCGTTTCCATGGAAACAGAACAAATGTGAAAAAATCCAGTTTTTTGTTTTGGTGAACTGTTTGGATATGCTTTATCTCAGAATCATTATATTTTAATACAATGTAGGTGCCCACTATATACAGGTGTTGGATGATTTTGGTGATCATTGGAACTACTATGTTGCCATGGAAACTACACCAAAAATTTCGAAATTTTCAAAATGCTCCAAAATTCAGGAAACTTCACAGTAACGATGAGCAACATTGGAAGATGTGGAATTTGGCGTTGGAATTTCCAAAATATCTGTTGTTACCTTGGAAACAATGCAAAAAGGTCAAAACTTTGAATGTTCACAGAACATTCCAGAACATCAATGTTAAATTTATTCTAGAGACATTAAATGGTATATGATTGTGGAGGAAAAAAATTGCAGCAGGGGTTTGACTTTGGAATATTCAAAATGGCCGCCGTTACCATGGAAACAGTAAAAATATGAAAAACTTCAAAATGCTTTAAATTTAATGAAACTTATAACAAATGTTGCCTAACTTATGTAGACTTGACTTTTGAGTTTGGCATTTCCAAAATGGCCGCCGTAACCATGGAAACAGCAAAATTATCCAAAATTTCAAAATGCTTCAAACTTAATGAAACTTTGTAAAAATGTTACTAGACATCTGTAGATGCACTATTTGACTTTGGAATTTTTAAAATGGCTGCCGCTCACCTGGCAATGGGGAAAGGGTGCCATCCGTTATTGCTAGCAATTACAAATCTAGTTGTTCGATTCTTTTTGTCTTATTATTATATTTATTCTTCCACACTTTTTTGTCCATACTATTTCTCAGAATTGGCTTGAACAATATTGATGGAACTATACCATAATGTAGACCACCACATTCTATAGTGCAGTGGGGTATGGCACCATCAAGATGGCTGCCGTTGCCATAGAAACGAAAGAAATGTGAAAAAATCTAGTTTTTTGGTTTCTCGAACTGTTTGGATAGACTTGAACTCAGAAACAATATATTCTAATACAATGTAGGTGCCCACTATATACAGGTATTTGGATGATTTTGACACTCATTGGAACTACTATGTTGCCATGGAAACTACACCAAAAATTTCAAAAATATCAAAATGCTCAGAACTTAATGAAACTTCACAGTAACGATGAGCAACATTGGAAGATGTGGAATTTGGCGTTGGAATTGCCAAAATATCTGTTGTTACCATGGAAATAATGCAAAAAGGTCAAAACTTTGAATTTTCACAGAACATTCCAGAACATCAATGTTAAATGTATTCTAGAGACATTAAATGGTATATGATGGTATATATGATAATGGAGGGAAAAAATTGCAACGGGGGTTTGACTTTGGAATATTCACAATGGCCGCCGTTACCATGGGAACAGCAAAAATTTCAAAAACTTCAAAGTTCTCCAAACTTAATGAAACTTTACAAAATTGACAATTGGCATGAGTAGGTGCACTCTATGATTTTGGAATTTTCAAAATGGCTGCTGCTCGCCTGGCAATGGGGGAAGGGTGCCATCCGCTATTGCTTGCAATGGCAAATCTAGTTATGTCACCCGATCGACAATGTCGGGTGACATATTGCTTTTCCTCTGTTTCTTTTTCCGTATTATTATTATTATGTCACCCGATCGACAAAGTCGGGTGACATATTGCTTTTCCTCTGTTTCTTTTTCCCTATTATTATTATTATTATTATTATTATTATTATGTCACCCCTTTGAAAAAGGGGGGATATATTGTTATTCTACGAATTTTTTCTTCCACACTTTTTGTCCAGCCGATTTCTCGGAGATGCCTTGACATATATTTATAAAACTGCACCATAATGACAATCCCCATGTGCAAAGTTGCAGTAAGCATGGAATGGTTCAAGATGGCCGCCGTTTCCATGGAAACGGCAAAAATGTAAAAAACCGAAAAATGGTCCAAATTTAATGAAACTTTCAGAACTAATAACTCATCGTTAGAAGGCGTGACATCCATCTGAAGAACTTTTAAAATGGCTACCGTTGTCATGGAAACGGTCCAAACGTGAAAAAAACGAAAATAAATCCTTAATTAATTCATAGAAAATAAACCGCTACAGATACGGCAAAAAAAACCGTAAGTAGAAAACAGCAGTATAAACTGTAGAATTCATTGCCGTTGGAATTTTTAAGATAGCTGCTGTTACCATGGAGATAACGCTAAAAGTGCACATTGGACCCATATGGTAAAAAACGTCAAAGTAACATTTTCGTACAAATTTTAAGCTCATTTCCGTTTAAATGCTATTGTATTGTCATCTGTCTTCGAAATTTTCAAAATGGCCGCCGTTGCCATGGAAACAGCCTTAAAAAAATAAATAAAAAAAAAAAAAATAAAAAAAAAAAAAAAACTCGAAAATTTGCGACAAAATTCTGTGATGAAGACTATGTGCAAAACATCTTCTAGAATATGCTAGAAGAAAACGAATATATAATTTAACGTGCTTCTTTCTATTCTATACAAAAATCGTGCTCTGAAGAGAAAATCGCCACTGAGAGAGAGAGAGAGAAACATGAAGAGTACACATAATTGACATTTCTGCACTTGCATTAAAGTACACATCCGTTAATCGAACACCTGCAAAAATATACACATTAGCTGAAATCAATCGATAAGCGTGTAATTAAATTGTACAAGATAAAATACTTGTATCGTGTGATACGCGTGATATTGAAGAATAAAATGAACAGTTAGTATGCCGCTCCGTCAATATATACACATGTTGTCTGTCCAAGGTCCCCTCTAAAAAGAATAGTAATGTACAAATTTTAAGCTCATTTCCGTTTAAATGCTATTGTATTGTCATCTGTCTTCGAAATTTTCAAAATGGCCGCCGTTGCCATGGAAACAGCCTTAAAAAAATAAATAAAAAAAAAAAAAAATAAAAAAAAAAAAAAAACTCGAAAATTTGCGACAAAATTCTGTGATGAAGACTATGTGCAAAACATCTTCTAGAATATGCTAGAAGAAAACGAATATATAATTTAACGTGCTTCTTTCTATTCTATACAAAAATCGTGCTCTGAAGAGAAAATCGCCACTGAGAGAGAGAGAGAGAAACATGAAGAGTACACATAATTGACATTTCTGCACTTGCATTAAAGTACACATCCGTTAATCGAACACCTGCAAAAATATACACATTAGCTGAAATCAATCGATAAGCGTGTAATTAAATTGTACAAGATAAAATACTTGTATCGTGTGATACGCGTGATATTGAAGAATAAAATGAACAGTTAGTATGCCGCTCCGTCAATATATACACATGTTGTCTGTCCAAGGTCCCCTCTAAAAAGAATAGTAATGTACAAATTTTAAGCTCATTTCCGTTTAAATGCTATTGTATTGTCATCTGTCTTCGAAATTTTCAAAATGGCCGCCGTTGCCATGGAAACAGCCTTAAAAAAATAAATAAAAAAAAAAAAAAATAAAAAAAAAAAAAAAACTCGAAAATTTGCGACAAAATTCTGTGATGAAGACTATGTGCAAAACATCTTCTAGAATATGCTAGAAGAAAACGAATATATAATTTAACGTGCTTCTTTCTATTCTATACAAAAATCGTGCTCTGAAGAGAAAATCGCCACTGAGAGAGAGAGAGAGAAACATGAAGAGTACACATAATTGACATTTCTGCACTTGCATTAAAGTACACATCCGTTAATCGAACACCTGCAAAAATATACACATTAGCTGAAATCAATCGATAAGCGTGTAATTAAATTGTACAAGATAAAATACTTGTATCGTGTGATACGCGTGATATTGAAGAATAAAATGAACAGTTAGTATGCCGCTCCGTCAATATATACACATGTTGTCTGTCCAAGGTCCCCTCTAAAAAGAATAGTAATGTACAAATTTTAAGCTCATTTCCGTTTAAATGCTATTGTATTGTCATCTGTCTTCGAAATTTTCAAAATGGCCGCCGTTGCCATGGAAACAGCCTTAAAAAAATAAATAAAAAAAAAAAAAAATAAAAAAAAAAAAAAAACTCGAAAATTTGCGACAAAATTCTGTGATGAAGACTATGTGCAAAACATCTTCTAGAATATGCTAGAAGAAAACGAATATATAATTTAACGTGCTTCTTTCTATTCTATACAAAAATCGTGCTCTGAAGAGAAAATCGCCACTGAGAGAGAGAGAGAGAAACATGAAGAGTACACATAATTGACATTTCTGCACTTGCATTAAAGTACACATCCGTTAATCGAACACCTGCAAAAATATACACATTAGCTGAAATCAATCGATAAGCGTGTAATTAAATTGTACAAGATAAAATACTTGTATCGTGTGATACGCGTGATATTGAAGAATAAAATGAACAGTTAGTATGCCGCTCCGTCAATATATACACATGTTGTCTGTCCAAGGTCCCCTCTAAAAAGAATAGTAATGTACAAATTTTAAGCTCATTTCCGTTTAAATGCTATTGTATTGTCATCTGTCTTCGAAATTTTCAAAATGGCCGCCGTTGCCATGGAAACAGCCTTAAAAAAATAAATAAAAAAAAAAAAAATAAAAAAAAAAAAAAAACTCGAAAATTTGCGACAAAATTCTGTGATGAAGACTATGTGCAAAACATCTTCTAGAATATGCTAGAAGAAAACGAATATATAATTTAACGTGCTTCTTTCTATTCTATACAAAAATCGTGCTCTGAAGAGAAAATCGCCACTGAGAGAGAGAGAGAGAAACATGAAGAGTACACATAATTGACATTTCTGCACTTGCATTAAAGTACACATCCGTTAATCGAACACCTGCAAAAATATACACATTAGCTGAAATCAATCGATAAGCGTGTAATTAAATTGTACAAGATAAAATACTTGTATCGTGTGATACGCGTGATATTGAAGAATAAAATGAACAGTTAGTATGCCGCTCCGTCAATATATACACATGTTGTCTGTCCAAGGTCCCCTCTAAAAAGAATAGTAATGTACAAATTTTAAGCTCATTTCCGTTTAAATGCTATTGTATTGTCATCTGTCTTCGAAATTTTCAAAATGGCCGCCGTTGCCATGGAAACAGCCTTAAAAAAATAAATAAAAAAAAAAAAAAATAAAAAAAAAAAAAAAACTCGAAAATTTGCGACAAAATTCTGTGATGAAGACTATGTGCAAAACATCTTCTAGAATATGCTAGAAGAAAACGAATATATAATTTAACGTGCTTCTTTCTATTCTATACAAAAATCGTGCTCTGAAGAGAAAATCGCCACTGAGAGAGAGAGAGAGAAACATGAAGAGTACACATAATTGACATTTCTGCACTTGCATTAAAGTACACATCCGTTAATCGAACACCTGCAAAAATATACACATTAGCTGAAATCAATCGATAAGCGTGTAATTAAATTGTACAAGATAAAATACTTGTATCGTGTGATACGCGTGATATTGAAGAATAAAATGAACAGTTAGTATGCCGCTCCGTCAATATATACACATGTTGTCTGTCCAAGGTCCCCTCTAAAAAGAATAGTAATGTACAAATTTTAAGCTCATTTCCGTTTAAATGCTATTGTATTGTCATCTGTCTTCGAAATTTTCAAAATGGCCGCCGTTGCCATGGAAACAGCCTTAAAAAAATAAATAAAAAAAAAAAAAAATAAAAAAAAAAAAAAAACTCGAAAATTTGCGACAAAATTCTGTGATGAAGACTATGTGCAAAACATCTTCTAGAATATGCTAGAAGAAAACGAATATATAATTTAACGTGCTTCTTTCTATTCTATACAAAAATCGTGCTCTGAAGAGAAAATCGCCACTGAGAGAGAGAGAGAGAAACATGAAGAGTACACATAATTGACATTTCTGCACTTGCATTAAAGTACACATCCGTTAATCGAACACCTGCAAAAATATACACATTAGCTGAAATCAATCGATAAGCGTGTAATTAAATTGTACAAGATAAAATACTTGTATCGTGTGATACGCGTGATATTGAAGAATAAAATGAACAGTTAGTATGCCGCTCCGTCAATATATACACATGTTGTCTGTCCAAGGTCCCCTCTAAAAAGAATAGTAATGTACAAATTTTAAGCTCATTTCCGTTTAAATGCTATTGTATTGTCATCTGTCTTCGAAATTTTCAAAATGGCCGCCGTTGCCATGGAAACAGCCTTAAAAAAATAAATAAAAAAAAAAAAAAATAAAAAAAAAAAAAAAACTCGAAAATTTGCGACAAAATTCTGTGATGAAGACTATGTGCAAAACATCTTCTAGAATATGCTAGAAGAAAACGAATATATAATTTAACGTGCTTCTTTCTATTCTATACAAAAATCGTGCTCTGAAGAGAAAATCGCCACTGAGAGAGAGAGAGAGAAACATGAAGAGTACACATAATTGACATTTCTGCACTTGCATTAAAGTACACATCCGTTAATCGAACACCTGCAAAAATATACACATTAGCTGAAATCAATCGATAAGCGTGTAATTAAATTGTACAAGATAAAATACTTGTATCGTGTGATACGCGTGATATTGAAGAATAAAATGAACAGTTAGTATGCCGCTCCGTCAATATATACACATGTTGTCTGTCCAAGGTCCCCTCTAAAAAGAATAGTAATGTACAAATTTTAAGCTCATTTCCGTTTAAATGCTATTGTATTGTCATCTGTCTTCGAAATTTTCAAAATGGCCGCCGTTGCCATGGAAACAGCCTTAAAAAAATAAATAAAAAAAAAAAAATAAAAAAAAAAAAAAAACTCGAAAATTTGCGACAAAATTCTGTGATGAAGACTATGTGCAAAACATCTTCTAGAATATGCTAGAAGAAAACGAATATATAATTTAACGTGCTTCTTTCTATTCTATACAAAAATCGTGCTCTGAAGAGAAAATCGCCACTGAGAGAGAGAGAGAGAAACATGAAGAGTACACATAATTGACATTTCTGCACTTGCATTAAAGTACACATCCGTTAATCGAACACCTGCAAAAATATACACATTAGCTGAAATCAATCGATAAGCGTGTAATTAAATTGTACAAGATAAAATACTTGTATCGTGTGATACGCGTGATATTGAAGAATAAAATGAACAGTTAGTATGCCGCTCCGTCAATATATACACATGTTGTCTGTCCAAGGTCCCCTCTAAAAAGAATAGTAATGTACAAATTTTAAGCTCATTTCCGTTTAAATGCTATTGTATTGTCATCTGTCTTCGAAATTTTCAAAATGGCCGCCGTTGCCATGGAAACAGCCTTAAAAAAATAAATAAAAAAAAAAAAAAATAAAAAAAAAAAAAAAACTCGAAAATTTGCGACAAAATTCTGTG